>NC_068413.1:30797365-30890504 GCF_023724105.1 Carassius gibelio | reverse complement strand
CAGCTTTCTGAGTCCAGTAATGCTGAAATAGTGTTCCTGTTCAAATGAAGTGAAATCAAGCCCAAATCTGCTCAAAAGCTTTTCTCTCTATTAGAGAAAGCTGTTTCATTCAGTATTCAGTGCAAATCTTGCCAAACTGAAACATGCTTATGTCTTATGAAATAAAATGTTTTCTACAATGCTGTAAGACAGTTTTTAATGTGTTAGAAGTTATATACACAAAAACTAATGTTAGGACTGCAATGATCAAGATTGTCAGTTTACAGCTTTCTGTGTCCAGTAATGTTGAAATAGTGTTTCTGTTCAAATGAAGTGAAATCAAGCCCAAATCTGCTCAAAAGCTTTTCTCTCTATTAGAGAAAGCTGTTTCATTCAATATTCAGTGCAAATCTTGCCAAACTGAAACAAGCTTATGCCTTATGAAGTACAATGTTTTCTGCAATGCTGTAAGACAGCTTTTAATGTGTTAGAAGTTATATGCACAAAAACTAATGTTAGGACTTCAATGATCAAGATTGTCAGTTTACAGCTTTCTGAGTCCAGTAATGCTGAAATAGTGTTTCTGTTCAAATGAAGTGAAATCAAGCCCAAATCTGCTCAAAAGCTTTTCTCTCTATTAGATAAAGCTGTTTCATTCAGTATTCAGTGCAAATCTTGCCAAACTGAAACAAGCTTATGTCTTATGAAGTACAATGTTTTCTGCAATGCTGTAAGACAGTTTTTAATGTGTTAGAAGTTATATGCACAAAAACTAATGTTAGGACTTCAATGATCAAGATTGTCAGTTTACAGCTTTCTGAGTCCAGTAATGCTGAAATAGTGTTTCTGTTGAAATGAAGTGAAATCAAGCCCAAATCTGCTCAAAAGCTTTTCTCTCTATTAGATAAAGCTGTTTCATTCAGTATTCAGTGCAAATCTTGCCAAACTGAAACAAGCTTATGTCTTATGAAGTACAATGTTTTCTGCAATGCTGTAAGACAGTTTTTAATGTGTTAGAAGTTATATGCACAAAAACTTATGTTAGGACTTCAATGATCAAGATTGTCAGTTTACAGCTTTCTGAGTCCAGTAATGCTGAAATAGTGTTTCTGTTGAAATGAAGTGAAATCAAGCCCAAATCTGCTCAAAAGCTTTTCTCTCTATTAGATAAAGCTGTTTCATTCAGTATTCAGTGCAAATCTTGCCAAACTGAAACAAGCTTATGTCTTATGAAGTACAATGTTTTCTGCAATGCTGTAAGACAGTTTTTAATGTGTTAGAAGTTATATGCACAAAAACTAATGTAAGGACTTCAATGATCAAGATTGTCAGTTTACAGCTTTCTGAGTCCAGTAATGCTGAAATAGTGTTTCTGTTGAAATGAAGTGAAATCAAGCCCAAATCTGCTCAAAAGCTTTTCTCTCTATTAGATAAAGCTGTTTCATTCAGTATTCAGTGCAAATCTTGCCAAACTGAAACAAGCTTATGTCTTATGAAGTAAAATGTTTTCTGCAATGCTGTAAGACAGCTTTTAATGTGTTAGAAGTTATATGCACAAAAACTTATGTTAGGACTTCAATGATCAAGATTGTCAGTTTACAGCTTTCTGAGTCCAGTAATGCTGAAATAGTGTTTCTGTTGAAATGAAGTGAAATCAAGCCCAAATCTGCTCAAAAGCTTTTCTCTCTATTAGATAAAGCTGTTTCATTCAGTATTCAGTGCAAATCTTGCCAAACTGAAACAAGCTTATGCCTTATGAAGTACAATGTTTTCTGCAATGCTGTAAGACAGTTTTTAATGTGTTAGAAGTTATATGCACAAAAACTAATGTTAGGACTTCAATGATCAAGATTGTCAGTTTACAGCTTTCTGAGTCCAGTAATGTTGAAATAGTGTTTCTGTTCAAATGAAGTGAAATCAAGCCCAAATCTGCTCAAAAGCTTTTCTCTCTATTAGAGAAAGCTGTTTCATTCAATATTCAGTGCAAATCTTGCCAAACTGAAACAAGCTTATGCCTTATGAAGTACAATGTTTTCTGCAATGCTGTAAGACAGTTTTTAATGTGTTAGAAGTTATATGCACAAAAACTTATGTTAGGACTTCAATGATCAAGATTGTCAGTTTACAGCTTTCTGAGTCCAGTAATGCTGAAATAGTGTTTCTGTTGAAATGAAGTGAAATCAAGCCCAAATCTGCTCAAAAGCTTTTCTCTCTATTAGATAAAGCTGTTTCATTCAGTATTCAGTGCAAATCTTGCCAAACTGAAACAAGCTTATGTCTTATGAAGTACAATGTTTTCTGCAATGCTGTAAGACAGTTTTTAATGTGTTAGAAGTTATATGCACAAAAACTAATGTTAGGACTTCAATGATCAAGATTGTCAGTTTACAGCTTTCTGAGTCCAGTAATGCTGAAATAGTGTTTCTGTTCAAATGAAGTGAAATCAAGCCCAAATCTGCTCAAAAGCTTTTCTCTCTATTAGAGAAAGCTGTTTCATTCAGTATTCAGTGCAAATCTTGCCAAACTGAAACTTGCTTATGTCTTCTGAAATAAAATGTTTTCTGCAATGCTGTAAGACAGTTTTTAATGTGTTAGAAGTTATATACACAAAAACTAATGTTAGGACTGCAATGATCAAGATTGTCAGTTTACAGCTTTCTGAGTCCAGTAATGTTGAAATAGTGTTTCTGTTCAAATGAAGTGAAATCAAGCCCAAATCTGCTCAAAAGCTTTTCTCACTATTAGAGAAAGCTGTTTCATTCAATATTCAGTGCAAATCTTGCCAAACTGAAACAAGCTTATGCCTTATGAAGTACAATGTTTTCTGCAATGCTGTAAGACAGTTTTTAATGTGTAAGAAGTTATATGCACAAAAACTTATGTTAGGACTTCAATGATCAAGATTGTCAGTTTACAGCTTTCTGAGTCCAGTAATGCTGAAATAGTGTTTCTGTTGAAATGAAGTGAAATCAAGCCCAAATCTGCTCAAAAGCTTTTCTCTCTATTAGATAAAGCTGTTTCATTCAGTATTCAGTGCAAATCTTGCCAAACTGAAACAAGCTTATGTCTTATGAAGTACAATGTTTTCTGCAATGCTGTAAGACAGTTTTTAATGTGTTAGAAGTTATATGCACAAAAACTAATGTTAGGACTTCAATGATCAAGGTTGTCAGTTTACAGCTTTCTGAGTCCAGTAATGCTGAAATACTGTTTCTGTTGAAATGAAGTGAAATCAAGCCCAAATCTGCTCAAAAGCTTTTCTCTCTATTAGATAAAGCTGTTTCATTCAGTATTCAGTGCAAATCTTGCCAAACTGAAACAAGCTTATGTCTTATGAAGTACAATGTTTTCTGCAATGCTGTAAGACAGTTTTTAATGTGTTAGAAGTAATATGCACAAAAACTTATGTTAGGACTTCAATGATCAAGATTGTCAGTTTACAGCTTTCTGAGTCCAGTAATGCTGAAATAGTGTTTCTGTTGAAATGAAGTGAAATCAAGCCCAAATCTGCTCAAAAGCTTTTCTCTCTATTAGATAAAGCTGTTTCATTCAGTATTCAGTGCAAATCTTGCCAAACTGAAACAAGCTTATGTCTTATGAAGTACAATGTTTTCTGCAATGCTGTAAGACAGCTTTTAATGTGTTAGAAGTTATATGCACAAAAACTTATGTTAGGACTTCAATGATCAAGATTGTCAGTTTACAGCTTTCTGAGTCCAGTAATGCTGAAATAGTGTTTCTGTTGAAATGAAGTGAAATCAAGCCCAAATCTGCTCAAAAGCTTTTCTCTCTATTAGATAAAGCTGTTTCATTCAGTATTCAGTGCAAATCTTGCCAAACTGAAACAAGCTTATGCCTTATGAAGTACAATGTTTTCTGCAATGCTGTAAGACAGTTTTTAATGTGTTAGAAGTTATATGCACAAAAACTAATGCTAGGACTTCAATGATCAAGATTGTCAGTTTACAGCTTTCTGAGTCCAGTAATGCTGAAATAGTGTTTCTGTTGAAATGAAGTGAAATCAAGCCCAAATCTGCTCAAAAGCTTTTCTCTCTATTAGATAAAGCTGTTTCATTCAGTATTCAGTGCAAATCTTGCCAAACTGAAACAAGCTTATGTCTTATGAAGTACAATGTTTTCTGCAATGCTGTAAGACAGTTTTTAATGTGTTAGAAGTTATATGCACAAAAACTAATGTTAGGACTTCAATGATCAAGATTGTCAGTTTACAGCTTTCTGAGTCCAGTAATGCTGAAATAGTGTTTCTGTTGAAATGAAGTGAAATCAAGCCCAAATCTGCTCAAAAGCTTTTCTCTCTATTAGATAAAGCTGTTTCATTCAGTATTCAGTGCAAATCTTGCCAAACTGAAACAAGCTTATGTCTTATGATGTACAATGTTTTCTGCAATGCTGTAAGACAGTTTTTAAGGTGTTAGAAGTAATATGCACAAAAACTTATGTTAGGACTTCAATGATCAAGATTGTCAGTTTACAGCTTTCTGAGTCCAGTAATGCTGAAATAGTGTTTCTGTTCAAATGAAGTGAAATCAAGCCCAAATCTGCTCAAAAGCTTTTCTCTCTATTAGATAAAGCTGTTTCATTCAGTATTCAGTGCAAATCTTGCCAAACTGAAACAAGCTTATGCCTTATGAAGTACAATGTTTTCTGCAATGCTGTAAGACAGCTTTTAATGTGTTAGAAGTTATATGCACAAAAACTTATGTTAGGACTTCAATGATCAAGATTGTCAGTTTACAGCTTTCTGAGTCCAGTAATGCTGAAATAGTGTTTCTGTTGAAATGAAGTGAAATCAAGCCCAAATCTGCTCAAAAGCTTTTCTCTCTATTAGATAAAGCTGTTTCATTCAGTATTCAGTGCAAATCTTGCCAAACTGAAACAAGCTTATGCCTTATGAAGTACAATGTTTTCTGCAATGCTGTAAGACAGTTTTTAATGTGTTAGAAGTTATATGCACAAAAACTAATGTTAGGACTTCAATGATCAAGATTGTCAGTTTACAGCTTTCTGAGTCCAGTAATGCTGAAATAGTGTTCCTGTTCAAATGAAGTGAAATCAAGCCCAAATCTGCTCAAAAGCTTTTCTCTCTATTAGAGAAAGCTGTTTCATTCAGTATTCAGTGCAAATCTTGCCAAACTGAAACATGCTTATGTCTTATGAAATAAAATGTTTTCTGCAATGCTGTAAGACAGTTTTTAATGTGTTAGAAGTTATATACACAAAAACTAATGTTAGGACTGCAATGATCAAGATTGTCAGTTTACAGCTTTCTGTGTCCAGTAATGTTGAAATAGTGTTTCTGTTCAAATGAAGTGAAATCAAGCCCAAATCTGCTCAAAAGCTTTTCTCTCTATTAGAGAAAGCTGTTTCATTCAATATTCAGTGCAAATCTTGCCAAACTGAAACAAGCTTATGCCTTATGAAGTACAATGTTTTCTGCAATGCTGTAAGACAGCTTTTAATGTGTTAGAAGTTATATGCACAAAAACTAATGTTAGGACTTCAATGATCAAGATTGTCAGTTTACAAATTTCTGAGTCCAGTAATGCTGAAATAGTGTTTCTGTTGAAATGAAGTGAAATCAAGCCCAAATCTGCTCAAAAGCTTTTCTCTCTATTAGATAAAGCTGTTTCATTCAGTATTCAGTGCAAATCTTGCCAAACTGAAACAAGCTTATGTCTTATGAAGTACAATGTTTTCTGCAATGCTGTAAGACAGTTTTTAATGTGTTAGAAGTTATATGCACAAAAACTTATGTTAGGACTTCAATGTTCAAGATTGTCAGTTTACAGCTTTCTGAGTCCAGTAATGCTGAAATAGTGTTTCTGTTGAAATGAAGTGAAATCAAGCCCAAATCTGCTCAAAAGCTTTTCTCTCTATTAGATAAAGCTGTTTCATTCAGTATTCAGTGCAAATCTTGCCAAACTGAAACAAGCTTATGCCTTATGAAGTACAATGTTTTCTGCAATGCTGTAAGACAGTTTTTAATGTGTTAGAAGTTATATGCACAAAAACTTATGTTAGGACTTCAATGATCAAGATTGTCAGTTTACAGCTTTCTGAGTCCAGTAATGCTGAAATAGTGTTTCTGTTGAAATGAAGTGAAATCAAGCCCAAATCTGCTCAAAAGCTTTTCTCTCTATTAGAGAAAGCTGTTTCATTCAGTATTCAGTGCAAATCTTGCCAAACTGAAACTTGCTTATGTCTTCTGAAATAAAATGTTTTCTGCAATGCTGTAAGACAGTTTTTAATGTGTTAGAAGTTATATACACAAAAACTAATGTTAGGACTGCAATGATCAAGATTGTCAGTTTACAGCTTTCTGAGTCCAGTAATGCTGAAATAGTGTTTCTGTTCAAATGAAGTGTAATCAAGCCCAAATCTGCTCAAAAGCTTTTCTCTCTATTAGATAAAGCTGTTTCATTCAGTATTCAGTGCAAATCTTGCCAAACTGAAACAAGCTTATGCCTTATGAAGTACAATGTTTTCTGCAATGCTGTAAGACAGCTTTTAATGTGTTAGAAGTTATATGCACAAAAACTTATGTTAGGACTTCAATGATCAAGATTGTCAGTTTACAGCTTTCTGAGTCCAGTAATGCTGAAATAGTGTTTCTGTTGAAATGAAGTGAAATCAAGCCCAAATCTGCTCAAAAGCTTTTCTCTCTATTAGATAAAGCTGTTTCATTCAGTATTCAGTGCAAATCTTGCCAAACTGAAACAAGCTTATGTCTTATGAAGTACAATGTTTTCTGCAATGCTGTAAGACAGTTTTTAATGTGTTAGAAGTAATATGCACAAAAACTTATGTTAGGACTTCAATGATCAAGATTGTCAGTTTACAGCTTTCTGAGTCCAGTAATGCTGAAATAGTGTTTCTGTTGAAATGAAGTGAAATCAAGCCCAAATCTGCTCAAAAGCTTTTCTCTCTATTAGATAAAGCTGTTTCATTCAGTATTCAGTGCAAATCTTGCCAAACTGAAACAAGCTTATGTCTTATGAAGTACAATGTTTTCTGCAATGCTGTAAGACAGCTTTTAATGTGTTAGAAGTTATATGCACAAAAACTTATGTTAGGACTTCAATGATCAAGATTGTCAGTTTACAGCTTTCTGAGTCCAGTAATGCTGAAATAGTGTTTCTGTTGAAATGAAGTGAAATCAAGCCCAAATCTGCTCAAAAGCTTTTCTCTCTATTAGATAAAGCTGTTTCATTCAGTATTCAGTGCAAATCTTGCCAAACTGAAACAAGCTTATGCCTTATGAAGTACAATGTTTTCTGCAATGCTGTAAGACAGTTTTTAATGTGTTAGAAGTTATATGCACAAAAACTAATGTTAGGACTTCAATGATCAAGATTGTCATTTTACAGCTTTCTGAGTCCAGTAATGCTGAAATAGTGTTTCTGTTGAAATGAAGTGAAATCAAGCCCAAATCTGCTCAAAAGCTTTCCTCTCTATTAGATAAAGCTGTTTCATTCAGTATTCAGTGCAAATCTTGCCAAACTGAAACAAGCTTATGTCTTATGAAGTACAATGTTTTCTGCAATGCTGTAAGACAGTTTTTAATGTGTTAGAAGTTATATGCACAAAAACTAATGTTAGGACTTCAATGATCAAGATTGTCAGTTTACAGCTTTTTGAGTCCAGTAATGCTGAAATAGTGTTTCTGTTGAAATGAAGTGAAATCAAGCCCAAATCTGCTCAAAAGCTTTTCTCTCTATTAGATAAAGCTGTTTCATTCAGTATTCAGTGCAAATCTTGCCAAACTGAAACAAGCTTATGCCTTATGAAGTACAATGTTTTCTGCAATGCTGTAAGACAGTTTTTAATGTGTTAGAAGTTATATGCACAAAAACTTATGTTAGGACTTCAATGATCAAGATTGTCAGTTTACAGCTTTCTGAGTCCAGTAATGCTGAAATAGTGTTTCTGTTGAAATGAAGTGAAATCAAGCCCAAATCTGCTCAAAAGCTTTTCTCTCTATTAGATAAAGCTGTTTCATTCAGTATTCAGTGCAAATCTTGCCAAACTGAAACAAGCTTATGTCTTATGAAGTACAATGTTTTCTGCAATGCTGTAAGACAGTTTTTAATGTGTTAGAAGTTATATGCACAAAAACTAATGTTAGGACTTCAATGATCAAGATTGTCAGTTTACAGCTTTCTGAGTCCAGTAATGCTGAAATAGTGTTTCTGTTGAAATGAAGTGAAATCAAGCCCAAATCTGCTCAAAAGCTTTTCTCTCTATTAGATAAAGCTGTTTCATTCAGTATTCAGTGCAAATCTTGCCAAACTGAAACAAGCTTATGTCTTATGAAGTACAATGTTTTCTGCAATGCTGTAAGACAGTTTTTAATGTGTTAGAAGTTATATGCACAAAAACTAATGTTAGGACTTCAATGATCAAGATTGTCAGTTTACAGCTTTTTGAGTCCAGTAATGCTGAAATAGTGTTTCTGTTGAAATGAAGTGAAATCAAGCCCAAATCTGCTCAAAAGCTTTTCTCTCTATTAGATAAAGCTATTTCATTCAGTATTCAGTGCAAATCTTGCCAAACTGAAACAAGCTTATGCCTTATGAAGTACAATGTTTTCTGCAATGCTGTAAGACAGTTTTTAATGTGTTAGAAGTTATATGCACAAAAACTTATGTTAGGACTTCAATGATCAAGATTGTCAGTTTACAGCTTTCTGAGTCCAGTAATGCTGAAATAGTGTTTCTGTTGAAATGAAGTGAAATCAAGCCCAAATCTGCTCAAAAGCTTTTCTCTCTATTAGATAAAGCTGTTTCATTCAGTATTCAGTGCAAATCTTGCCAAACTGAAACAAGCTTATGTCTTATGAAGTACAATGTTTTCTGCAATGCTGTAAGACAGTTTTTAATGTGTTAGAAGTAATATGCACAAAAACTTATGTTAGGACTTCAATGATCAAGATTGTCAGTTTACAGCTTTCTGAGTCCAGTAATGCTGAAATAGTGTTTCTGTTGAAATGAAGTGAAATCAAGCCCAAATCTGCTCAAAAGCTTTTCTCTCTATTAGATAAAGCTGTTTCATTCAGTATTCAGTGCAAATCTTGCCAAACTGAAACAAGCTTATGTCTTATGAAGTACAATGTTTTCTGCAATGCTGTAAGACAGTTTTTAATGTGTTAGAAGTTATATGCACAAAAACTAATGTTAGGACTTCAATGATCAAGATTGTCAGTTTACAGCTTTCTGAGTCCAGTAATGCTGAAATAGTGTTTCTGTTCAAATGAAGTGAAATCAAGCCCAAATCTGCTCAAAAGCTTTTCTCTCTATTAGATAAAGCTGTTTCATTCAGTATTCAGTGCAAATCTTGCCAAACTGAAACAAGCTTATGCCTTATGAAGTACAATGTTTTCTGCAATACTGTAAGACAGCTTTTAATGTGTTAGAAGTTATATGCACAAAAACTTATGTTAGGACTTCAATGATCAAGATTGTCAGTTTACAGCTTTCTGAGTCCAGTAATGCTGAAATAGTGTTTCTGTTGAAATGAAGTGAAATCAAGCCCAAATCTGCTCAAAAGCTTTTCTCTCTATTAGATAAAGCTGTTTCATTCAGTATTCAGTGCAAATCTTGCCAAACTGAAACAAGCTTATGTCTTATGAAGTACAATGTTTTCTGCAATGCTGTAAGACAGTTTTTAATGTGTTAGAAGTAATATGCACAAAAACTTATGTTAGGACTTCAATGATCAAGATTGTCAGTTTACAGCTTTCTGAGTCCAGTAATGCTGAAATAGTGTTTCTGTTGAAATGAAGTGAAATCAAGCCCAAATCTGCTCAAAAGCTTTTCTCTCTATTAGATAAAGCTGTTTCATTCAGTATTCAGTGCAAATCTTGCCAAACTGAAACAAGCTTATGTCTTATGAAGTACAATGTTTTCTGCAATGCTGTAAGACAGCTTTTAATGTGTTAGAAGTTATATGCACAAAAACTTATGTTAGGACTTCAATGATCAAGATTGTCAGTTTACAGCTTTCTGAGTCCAGTAATGCTGAAATAGTGTTTCTGTTGAAATGAAGTGAAATCAAGCCCAAATCTGCTCAAAAGCTTTTCTCTCTATTAGATAAAGCTGTTTCATTCAGTATTCAGTGCAAATCTTGCCAAACTGAAACAAGCTTATGCCTTATGAAGTACAATGTTTTCTGCAATGCTGTAAGACAGTTTTTAATGTGTTAGAAGTTATATGCACAAAAACTAATGTTAGGACTTCAATGATCAAGATTGTCATTTTACAGCTTTCTGAGTCCAGTAATGCTGAAATAGTGTTTCTGTTGAAATGAAGTGAAATCAAGCCCAAATCTGCTCAAAAGCTTTCCTCTCTATTAGATAAAGCTGTTTCATTCAGTATTCAGTGCAAATCTTGCCAAACTGAAACAAGCTTATGTCTTATGAAGTACAATGTTTTCTGCAATGCTGTAAGACAGTTTTTAATGTGTTAGAAGTTATATGCACAAAAACTTATGTTAGGACTTCAATGATCAAGATTGTCAGTTTACAGCTTTCTGAGTCCAGTAATGCTGAAATAGTGTTTCTGTTGAAATGAAGTGAAATCAAGCCCAAATCTGCTCAAAAGCTTTTCTCTCTATTAGATAAAGCTGTTTCATTCAGTTTTCAGTGCAAATCTTGCCAAACTGAAACAAGCTTATGTCTTATGAAGTACAATGTTTTCTGCAATGCTGTAAGACAGTTTTTAATGTGTTAGAAGTTATATGCACAAAAACTAATGTTAGGACTTCAATGATCAAGATTGTCAGTTTACAGCTTTCTGAGTCCAGTAATGCTGAAATAGTGTTTCTGTTCAAATGAAGTGAAATCAAGCCCAAATCTGCTAAAAATCTTTTCTCTCTATTAGATAAAGCTGTTTCATTCAGTATTCAGTGCAAATCTTGCCAAACTGAAACAAGCTTATGCCTTATGAAGTACAAAGTTTTCTGCAATGCTGTAAGACAGCTTTTAATGTGTTAGAAGTTATATGCACAAAAACTTATGTTAGGACTTCAATGATCAAGATTGTCAGTTTACAGCTTTCTGAGTCCAGTAATGCTGAAATAGTGTTTCTGTTGAAATGAAGTGAAATCAAGCCCAAATCTGCTCAAAAGCTTTTCTCTCTATTAGATAAAGCTGTTTCATTCAGTATTCAGTGCAAATCTTGCCAAACTGAAACAAGCTTATGCCTTATGAAGTACAATGTTTTCTGCAATGCTGTAAGACAGTTTTTAATGTGTTAGAAGTTATATGCACAAAAACTAATGTTAGGACTTCAATGATCAAGATTGTCAGTTTACAGCTTTCTGAGTCCAGTAATGCTGAAATAGTGTTCCTGTTCAAATGAAGTGAAATCAAGCCCAAATCTGCTCAAAAGCTTTTCTCTCTATTAGAGAAAGCTGTTTCATTCAGTATTCAGTGCAAATCTTGCCAAACTGAAACATGCTTATGTCTTATGAAATAAAATGTTTTCTGCAATGCTGTAAGACAGTTTTTAATGTGTTAGAAGTTATATACACAAAAACTAATGTTAGGACTGCAATGATCAAGATTGTCAGTTTACAGCTTTCTGTGTCCAGTAATGTTGAAATAGTGTTTCTGTTCAAATGAAGTGAAATCAAGCCCAAATCTGCTCAAAAGCTTTTCTCTCTATTAGAGAAAGCTGTTTCATTCAATATTCAGTGCAAATCTTGCCAAACTGAAACAAGCTTATGCCTTATGAAGTACAATGTTTTCTGCAATGCTGTAAGACAGCTTTTAATGTGTTAGAAGTTATATGCACAAAAACTAATGTTAGGACTTCAATGATCAAGATTGTCAGTTTACAGCTTTCTGAGTCCAGTAATGCTGAAATAGTGTTTCTGTTGAAATGAAGTGAAATCAAGCCCAAATCTGCTCAAAAGCTTTTCTCTCTATTAGATAAAGCTGTTTCATTCAGTATTCAGTGCAAATCTTGCCAAACTGAAACAAGCTTATGTCTTATGAAGTACAATGTTTTCTGCAATGCTGTAAGACAGTTTTTAATGTGTTAGAAGTTATATGCACAAAAACTTATGTTAGGACTTCAATGATCAAGATTGTCAGTTTACAGCTTTCTGAGTCCAGTAATGCTGAAATAGTGTTTCTGTTGAAATGAAGTGAAATCAAGCCCAAATCTGCTCAAAAGCTTTTCTCTCTATTAGATAAAGCTGTTTCATTCAGTATTCAGTGCAAATCTTGCCAAACTGAAACAAGCTTATGTCTTATGAAGTACAATGTTTTCTGCAATGCTGTAAGACAGTTTTTAATGTGTTAGAAGTTATATGCACAAAAACTTATGTTAGGACTTCAATGATCAAGATTGTCAGTTTACAGCTTTCTGAGTCCAGTAATGCTGAAATAGTGTTTCTGTTGAAATGAAGTGAAATCAAGCCCAAATCTGCTCAAAAGCTTTTCTCTCTATTAGATAAAGCTGTTTCATTCAGTATTCAGTGCAAATCTTGCCAAACTGAAACAAGCTTATGCCTTATGAAGTACAATGTTTTCTGCAATGCTGTAAGACAGTTTTTAATGTGTTAGAAGTTATATGCACAAAAACTTATGTTAGGACTTCAATGATCAAGATTGTCAGTTTACAGCTTTCTGAGTCCAGTAATGCTGAAATAGTGTTTCTGTTGAAATGAAGTGAAATCAAGCCCAAATCTGCTCAAAAGCTTTTCTCTCTATTAGAGAAAGCTGTTTCATTCAGTATTCAGTGCAAATCTTGCCAAACTGAAACTTGCTTATGTCTTCTGAAATAAAATGTTTTCTGCAATGCTGTAAGACAGTTTTTAATGTGTTAGAAGTTATATACACAAAAACTAATGTTAGGACTGCAATGATCAAGATTGTCAGTTTACAGCTTTCTGAGTCCAGTAATGCTGAAATAGTGTTTCTGTTCAAATGAAGTGTAATCAAGCCCAAATCTGCTCAAAAGCTTCTCTCTCTATTAGATAAAGCTGTTTCATTCAGTATTCAGTGCAAATCTTGCCAAACTGAAACAAGCTTATGCCTTATGAAGTACAATGTTTTCTGCAATGCTGTAAGACAGTTTTTAATGTGTTAGAAGTTATATACACAAAAACTAATGTTAGGACTGCAATGATCAAGATTGTCAGTTTACAGCTTTCTGTGTCCAGTAATGTTGAAATAGTGTTTCTGTTCAAATGAAGTGAAATCAAGCCCAAATCTGCTCAAAAGCTTTTCTCTCTATTAGAGAAAGCTGTTTCATTCAATATTCAGTGCAAATCTTGCCAAACTGAAACAAGCTTATGCCTTATGAAGTACAATGTTTTCTGCAATGCTGTAAGACAGCTTTTAATGTGTTAGAAGTTATATGCACAAAAACTAATGTTAGGACTTCAATGATCAAGATTGTCAGTTTACAAATTTCTGAGTCCAGTAATGCTGAAATAGTGTTTCTGTTGAAATGAAGTGAAATCAAGCCCAAATCTGCTCAAAAGCTTTTCTCTCTATTAGATAAAGCTGTTTCATTCAGTATTCAGTGCAAATCTTGCCAAACTGAAACAAGCTTATGTCTTATGAAGTACAATGTTTTCTGCAATGCTGTAAGACAGTTTTTAATGTGTTAGAAGTTATATGCACAAAAACTTATGTTAGGACTTCAATGTTCAAGATTGTCAGTTTACAGCTTTCTGAGTCCAGTAATGCTGAAATAGTGTTTCTGTTGAAATGAAGTGAAATCAAGCCCAAATCTGCTCAAAAGCTTTTCTCTCTATTAGATAAAGCTGTTTCATTCAGTATTCAGTGCAAATCTTGCCAAACTGAAACAAGCTTATGTCTTATGAAGTACAATGTTTTCTGCAATGCTGTAAGACAGTTTTTAATGTGTTAGAAGTAATATGCACAAAAACTTATGTTAGGACTTCAATGATCAAGATTGTCAGTTTACAGCTTTCTGAGTCCAGTAATGCTGAAATAGTGTTTCTGTTGAAATGAAGTGAAATCAAGCCCAAATCTGCTCAAAAGCTTTTCTCTCGATTAGATAAAGCTGTTTCATTCAGTATTCAGTGCAAATCTTGCCAAACTGAAACAAGCTTATGTCTTATGAAGTACAATGTTTTCTGCAATGCTGTAAGACAGCTTTTAATGTGTTAGAAGTTATATGCACAAAAACTTATGTTAGGACTTCAATGATCAAGATTGTCAGTTTACAGCTTTCTGAGTCCAGTAATGCTGAAATAGTGTTTCTGTTGAAATGAAGTGAAATCAAGCCCAAATCTGCTCAAAAGCTTTTCTCTCTATTAGATAAAGCTGTTTCATTCAGTATTCAGTGCAAATCTTGCCAAACTGAAACAAGCTTATGCCTTATGAAGTACAATGTTTTCTGCAATGCTGTAAGACAGTTTTTAATGTGTTAGAAGTTATATGCACAAAAACTAATGTTAGGACTTCAATGATCAAGATTGTCATTTTACAGCTTTCTGAGTCCAGTAATGCTGAAATAGTGTTTCTGTTGAAATGAAGTGAAATCAAGCCCAAATCTGCTCAAAAGCTTTCCTCTCTATTAGATAAAGCTGTTTCATTCAGTATTCAGTGCAAATCTTGCCAAACTGAAACAAGCTTATGTCTTATGAAGTACAATGTTTTCTGCAATGCTGTAAGACAGTTTTTAATGTGTTAGAAGTTATATGCACAAAAACTAATGTTAGGACTTCAATGATCAAGATTGTCAGTTTACAGCTTTTTGAGTCCAGTAATGCTGAAATAGTGTTTCTGTTGAAATGAAGTGAAATCAAGCCCAAATCTGCTCAAAAGCTTTTCTCTCTATTAGATAAAGCTGTTTCATTCAGTATTCAGTGCAAATCTTGCCAAACTGAAACAAGCTTATGCCTTATGAAGTACAATGTTTTCTGCAATGCTGTAAGACAGTTTTTAATGTGTTAGAAGTTATATGCACAAAAACTTATGTTAGGACTTCAATGATCAAGATTGTCAGTTTACAGCTTTCTGAGTCCAGTAATGCTGAAATAGTGTTTCTGTTGAAATGAAGTGAAATCAAGCCCAAATCTGCTCAAAAGCTTTTCTCTCTATTAGATAAAGCTGTTTCATTCAGTATTCAGTGCAAATCTTGCCAAACTGAAACAAGCTTATGTCTTATGAAGTACAATGTTTTCTGCAATGCTGTAAGACAGTTTTTAATGTGTTAGAAGTTATATGCACAAAAACTAATGTTAGGACTTCAATGATCAAGATTGTCAGTTTACAGCTTTCTGAGTCCAGTAATGCTGAAATAGTGTTTCTGTTGAAATGAAGTGAAATCAAGCCCAAATCTGCTCAAAAGCTTTTCTCTCTATTAGATAAAGCTGTTTCATTCAGTATTCAGTGCAAATCTTGCCAAACTGAAACAAGCTTATGTCTTATGAAGTACAATGTTTTCTGCAATGCTGTAAGACAGTTTTTAATGTGTTAGAAGTTATATGCACAAAAACTAATGTTAGGACTTCAATGATCAAGATTGTCAGTTTACAGCTTTTTGAGTCCAGTAATGCTGAAATAGTGTTTCTGTTGAAATGAAGTGAAATCAAGCCCAAATCTGCTCAAAAGCTTTTCTCTCTATTAGATAAAGCTATTTCATTCAGTATTCAGTGCAAATCTTGCCAAACTGAAACAAGCTTATGCCTTATGAAGTACAATGTTTTCTGCAATGCTGTAAGACAGTTTTTAATGTGTTAGAAGTTATATGCACAAAAACTTATGTTAGGACTTCAATGATCAAGATTGTCAGTTTACAGCTTTCTGAGTCCAGTAATGCTGAAATAGTGTTTCTGTTGAAATGAAGTGAAATCAAGCCCAAATCTGCTCAAAAGCTTTTCTCTCTATTAGATAAAGCTGTTTCATTCAGTATTCAGTGCAAATCTTGCCAAACTGAAACAAGCTTATGTCTTATGAAGTACAATGTTTTCTGCAATGCTGTAAGACAGTTTTTAATGTGTTAGAAGTAATATGCACAAAAACTTATGTTAGGACTTCAATGATCAAGATTGTCAGTTTACAGCTTTCTGAGTCCAGTAATGCTGAAATAGTGTTTCTGTTGAAATGAAGTGAAATCAAGCCCAAATCTGCTCAAAAGCTTTTCTCTCTATTAGATAAAGCTGTTTCATTCAGTATTCAGTGCAAATCTTGCCAAACTGAAACAAGCTTATGTCTTATGAAGTACAATGTTTTCTGCAATGCTGTAAGACAGTTTTTAATGTGTTAGAAGTTATATGCACAAAAACTAATGTTAGGACTTCAATGATCAAGATTGTCAGTTTACAGCTTTCTGAGTCCAGTAATGCTGAAATAGTGTTTCTGTTCAAATGAAGTGAAATCAAGCCCAAATCTGCTCAAAAGCTTTTCTCTCTATTAGATAAAGCTGTTTCATTCAGTATTCAGTGCAAATCTTGCCAAACTGAAACAAGCTTATGCCTTATGAAGTACAATGTTTTCTGCAATACTGTAAGACAGCTTTTAATGTGTTAGAAGTTATATGCACAAAAACTTATGTTAGGACTTCAATGATCAAGATTGTCAGTTTACAGCTTTCTGAGTCCAGTAATGCTGAAATAGTGTTTCTGTTGAAATGAAGTGAAATCAAGCCCAAATCTGCTCAAAAGCTTTTCTCTCTATTAGATAAAGCTGTTTCATTCAGTATTCAGTGCAAATCTTGCCAAACTGAAACAAGCTTATGTCTTATGAAGTACAATGTTTTCTGCAATGCTGTAAGACAGTTTTTAATGTGTTAGAAGTAATATGCACAAAAACTTATGTTAGGACTTCAATGATCAAGATTGTCAGTTTACAGCTTTCTGAGTCCAGTAATGCTGAAATAGTGTTTCTGTTGAAATGAAGTGAAATCAAGCCCAAATCTGCTCAAAAGCTTTTCTCTCTATTAGATAAAGCTGTTTCATTCAGTATTCAGTGCAAATCTTGCCAAACTGAAACAAGCTTATGTCTTATGAAGTACAATGTTTTCTGCAATGCTGTAAGACAGCTTTTAATGTGTTAGAAGTTATATGCACAAAAACTTATGTTAGGACTTCAATGATCAAGATTGTCAGTTTACAGCTTTCTGAGTCCAGTAATGCTGAAATAGTGTTTCTGTTGAAATGAAGTGAAATCAAGCCCAAATCTGCTCAAAAGCTTTTCTCTCTATTAGATAAAGCTGTTTCATTCAGTATTCAGTGCAAATCTTGCCAAACTGAAACAAGCTTATGCCTTATGAAGTACAATGTTTTCTGCAATGCTGTAAGACAGTTTTTAATGTGTTAGAAGTTATATGCACAAAAACTAATGTTAGGACTTCAATGATCAAGATTGTCATTTTACAGCTTTCTGAGTCCAGTAATGCTGAAATAGTGTTTCTGTTGAAATGAAGTGAAATCAAGCCCAAATCTGCTCAAAAGCTTTCCTCTCTATTAGATAAAGCTGTTTCATTCAGTATTCAGTGCAAATCTTGCCAAACTGAAACAAGCTTATGTCTTATGAAGTACAATGTTTTCTGCAATGCTGTAAGACAGTTTTTAATGTGTTAGAAGTTATATGCACAAAAACTTATGTTAGGACTTCAATGATCAAGATTGTCAGTTTACAGCTTTCTGAGTCCAGTAATGCTGAAATAGTGTTTCTGTTGAAATGAAGTGAAATCAAGCCCAAATCTGCTCAAAAGCTTTTCTCTCTATTAGATAAAGCTGTTTCATTCAGTTTTCAGTGCAAATCTTGCCAAACTGAAACAAGCTTATGTCTTATGAAGTACAATGTTTTCTGCAATGCTGTAAGACAGTTTTTAATGTGTTAGAAGTTATATGCACAAAAACTAATGTTAGGACTTCAATGATCAAGATTGTCAGTTTACAGCTTTCTGAGTCCAGTAATGCTGAAATAGTGTTCCTGTTCAAATGAAGTGAAATCAAGCCCAAATCTGCTCAAAAGCTTTTCTCTCTATTAGAGAAAGCTGTTTCATTCAGTATTCAGTGCAAATCTTGCCAAACTGAAACATGCTTATGTCTTATGAAATAAAATGTTTTCTGCAATGCTGTAAGACAGTTTTTAATGTGTTAGAAGTTATATACACAAAAACTAATGTTAGGACTGCAATGATCAAGATTGTCAGTTTACAGCTTTCTGTGTCCAGTAATGTTGAAATAGTGTTTCTGTTCAAATGAAGTGAAATCAAGCCCAAATCTGCTCAAAAGCTTTTCTCTCTATTAGAGAAAGCTGTTTCATTCAATATTCAGTGCAAATCTTGCCAAACTGAAACAAGCTTATGCCTTATGAAGTACAATGTTTTCTGCAATGCTGTAAGACAGCTTTTAATGTGTTAGAAGTTATATGCACAAAAACTAATGTTAGGACTTCAATGATCAAGATTGTCAGTTTACAGCTTTCTGAGTCCAGTAATGCTGAAATAGTGTTTCTGTTGAAATGAAGTGAAATCAAGCCCAAATCTGCTCAAAAGCTTTTCTCTCTATTAGATAAAGCTGTTTCATTCAGTATTCAGTGCAAATCTTGCCAAACTGAAACAAGCTTATGTCTTATGAAGTACAATGTTTTCTGCAATGCTGTAAGACAGTTTTTAATGTGTTAGAAGTAATATGCACAAAAACTTATGTTAGGACTTCAATGATCAAGATTGTCAGTTTACAGCTTTCTGAGTCCAGTAATGCTGAAATAGTGTTTCTGTTGAAATGAAGTGAAATCAAGCCCAAATCTGCTCAAAAGCTTTTCTCTCTATTAGATAAAGCTGTTTCATTCAGTATTCAGTGCAAATCTTGCCAAACTGAAACAAGCTTATGTCTTATGAAGTACAATGTTTTCTGCAATGCTGTAAGACAGTTTTTAATGTGTTAGAAGTTATATGCACAAAAACTAATGTTAGGACTTCAATGATCAAGATTGTCAGTTTACAGCTTTCTGAGTCCAGTAATGCTGAAATAGTGTTTCTGTTCAAATGAAGTGAAATCAAGCCCAAATCTGCTCAAAAGCTTTTCTCTCTATTAGATAAAGCTGTTTCATTCAGTATTCAGTGCAAATCTTGCCAAACTGAAACAAGCTTATGCCTTATGAAGTACAATGTTTTCTGCAATACTGTAAGACAGCTTTTAATGTGTTAGAAGTTATATGCACAAAAACTTATGTTAGGACTTCAATGATCAAGATTGTCAGTTTACAGCTTTCTGAGTCCAGTAATGCTGAAATAGTGTTTCTGTTGAAATGAAGTGAAATCAAGCCCAAATCTGCTCAAAAGCTTTTCTCTCTATTAGATAAAGCTGTTTCATTCAGTATTCAGTGCAAATCTTGCCAAACTGAAACAAGCTTATGTCTTATGAAGTACAATGTTTTCTGCAATGCTGTAAGACAGTTTTTAATGTGTTAGAAGTAATATGCACAAAAACTTATGTTAGGACTTCAATGATCAAGATTGTCAGTTTACAGCTTTCTGAGTCCAGTAATGCTGAAATAGTGTTTCTGTTGAAATGAAGTGAAATCAAGCCCAAATCTGCTCAAAAGCTTTTCTCTCTATTAGATAAAGCTGTTTCATTCAGTATTCAGTGCAAATCTTGCCAAACTGAAACAAGCTTATGTCTTATGAAGTACAATGTTTTCTGCAATGCTGTAAGACAGCTTTTAATGTGTTAGAAGTTATATGCACAAAAACTTATGTTAGGACTTCAATGATCAAGATTGTCAGTTTACAGCTTTCTGAGTCCAGTAATGCTGAAATAGTGTTTCTGTTGAAATGAAGTGAAATCAAGCCCAAATCTGCTCAAAAGCTTTTCTCTCTATTAGATAAAGCTGTTTCATTCAGTATTCAGTGCAAATCTTGCCAAACTGAAACAAGCTTATGCCTTATGAAGTACAATGTTTTCTGCAATGCTGTAAGACAGTTTTTAATGTGTTAGAAGTTATATGCACAAAAACTAATGTTAGGACTTCAATGATCAAGATTGTCATTTTACAGCTTTCTGAGTCCAGTAATGCTGAAATAGTGTTTCTGTTGAAATGAAGTGAAATCAAGCCCAAATCTGCTCAAAAGCTTTCCTCTCTATTAGATAAAGCTGTTTCATTCAGTATTCAGTGCAAATCTTGCCAAACTGAAACAAGCTTATGTCTTATGAAGTACAATGTTTTCTGCAATGCTGTAAGACAGTTTTTAATGTGTTAGAAGTTATATGCACAAAAACTTATGTTAGGACTTCAATGATCAAGATTGTCAGTTTACAGCTTTCTGAGTCCAGTAATGCTGAAATAGTGTTTCTGTTGAAATGAAGTGAAATCAAGCCCAAATCTGCTCAAAAGCTTTTCTCTCTATTAGATAAAGCTGTTTCATTCAGTTTTCAGTGCAAATCTTGCCAAACTGAAACAAGCTTATGTCTTATGAAGTACAATGTTTTCTGCAATGCTGTAAGACAGTTTTTAATGTGTTAGAAGTTATATGCACAAAAACTAATGTTAGGACTTCAATGATCAAGATTGTCAGTTTACAGCTTTCTGAGTCCAGTAATGCTGAAATAGTGTTCCTGTTCAAATGAAGTGAAATCAAGCCCAAATCTGCTCAAAAGCTTTTCTCTCTATTAGAGAAAGCTGTTTCATTCAGTATTCAGTGCAAATCTTGCCAAACTGAAACATGCTTATGTCTTATGAAATAAAATGTTTTCTGCAATGCTGTAAGACAGTTTTTAATGTGTTAGAAGTTATATACACAAAAACTAATGTTAGGACTGCAATGATCAAGATTGTCAGTTTACAGCTTTCTGTGTCCAGTAATGTTGAAATAGTGTTTCTGTTCAAATGAAGTGAAATCAAGCCCAAATCTGCTCAAAAGCTTTTCTCTCTATTAGAGAAAGCTGTTTCATTCAATATTCAGTGCAAATCTTGCCAAACTGAAACAAGCTTATGCCTTATGAAGTACAATGTTTTCTGCAATGCTGTAAGACAGCTTTTAATGTGTTAGAAGTTATATGCACAAAAACTAATGTTAGGACTTCAATGATCAAGATTGTCAGTTTACAGCTTTCTGAGTCCAGTAATGCTGAAATAGTGTTTCTGTTGAAATGAAGTGAAATCAAGCCCAAATCTGCTCAAAAGCTTTTCTCTCTATTAGATAAAGCTGTTTCATTCAGTATTCAGTGCAAATCTTGCCAAACTGAAACAAGCTTATGTCTTATGAAGTACAATGTTTTCTGCAATGCTGTAAGACAGTTTTTAATGTGTTAGAAGTTATATGCACAAAAACTTATGTTAGGACTTCAATGATCAAGATTGTCAGTTTACAGCTTTCTGAGTCCAGTAATGCTGAAATAGTGTTTCTGTTGAAATGAAGTGAAATCAAGCCCAAATCTGCTCAAAAGCTTTTCTCTCTATTAGATAAAGCTGTTTCATTCAGTATTCAGTGCAAATCTTGCCAAACTGAAACAAGCTTATGTCTTATGAAGTACAATGTTTTCTGCAATGCTGTAAGACAGTTTTTAATGTGTTAGAAGTTATATGCACAAAAACTTATGTTAGGACTTCAATGATCAAGATTGTCAGTTTACAGCTTTCTGAGTCCAGTAATGCTGAAATAGTGTTTCTGTTGAAATGAAGTGAAATCAAGCCCAAATCTGCTCAAAAGCTTTTCTCTCTATTAGATAAAGCTGTTTCATTCAGTATTCAGTGCAAATCTTGCCAAACTGAAACAAGCTTATGCCTTATGAAGTACAATGTTTTCTGCAATGCTGTAAGACAGTTTTTAATGTGTTAGAAGTTATATGCACAAAAACTTATGTTAGGACTTCAATGATCAAGATTGTCAGTTTACAGCTTTCTGAGTCCAGTAATGCTGAAATAGTGTTTCTGTTGAAATGAAGTGAAATCAAGCCCAAATCTGCTCAAAAGCTTTTCTCTCTATTAGAGAAAGCTGTTTCATTCAGTATTCAGTGCAAATCTTGCCAAACTGAAACTTGCTTATGTCTTCTGAAATAAAATGTTTTCTGCAATGCTGTAAGACAGTTTTTAATGTGTTAGAAGTTATATACACAAAAACTAATGTTAGGACTGCAATGATCAAGATTGTCAGTTTACAGCTTTCTGAGTCCAGTAATGCTGAAATAGTGTTTCTGTTCAAATGAAGTGTAATCAAGCCCAAATCTGCTCAAAAGCTTTTCTCTCTATTAGAGAAAGCTGTTTCATTCAGTATTCAGTGCAAATCTTGCCAAACTGAAACAAGCTTATGCCTTATGAAGTACAATGTTTTCTGCAATGCTGTAAGACAGTTTTTAATGTGTTAGAAGTTATATGCACAAAAACTTATGTTAGGACTTCAATGATCAAGATTGTCAGTTTACAGCTTTCTGAGTCCAGTAATGCTGAAATAGTGTTTCTGTTGAAATGAAGTGAAATCAAGCCCAAATCTGCTCAAAAGCTTTTCTCTCTATTAGATAAAGCTGTTTCATTCAGTATTCAGTGCAAATCTTGCCAAACTGAAACAAGCTTATGTCTTATGAAGTACAATGTTTTCTGCAATGCTGTAAGACAGTTTTTAATGTGTTAGAAGTTATATGCACAAAAACTAATGTTAGGACTTCAATGATCAAGATTGTCAGTTTACAGCTTTCTGAGTCCAGTAATGCTGAAATAGTGTTTCTGTTGAAATGAAGTGAAATCAAGCCCAAATCTGCTCAAAAGCTTTTCTCTCTATTAGATAAAGCTGTTTCATTCAGTATTCAGTGCAAATCTTGCCAAACTGAAACAAGCTTATGTCTTATGAAGTACAATGTTTTCTGCAATGCTGTAAGACAGTTTTTAATGTGTTAGAAGTTATATGCACAAAAACTAATGTTAGGACTTCAATGATCAAGATTGTCAGTTTACAGCTTTCTGAGTCCAGTAATGCTGAAATAGTGTTTCTGTTGAAATGAAGTGAAATCAAGCCCAAATCTGCTCAAAAGCTTTTCTCTCTATTAGATAAAGCTGTTTCATTCAGTATTCAGTGCAAATCTTGCCAAACTGAAACAAGCTTATGCCTTATGAAGTACAAAGTTTTCTGCAATGCTGTAAGACAGCTTTTAATGTGTTAGAAGTTATATGCACAAAAACTTATGTTAGGACTTCAATGATCAAGATTGTCAGTTTACAGCTTTCTGAGTCCAGTAATGCTGAAATAGTGTTTCTGTTGAAATGAAGTGAAATCAAGCCCAAATCTGCTCAAAAGCTTTTCTCTCTATTAGATAAAGCTGTTTCATTCAGTATTCAGTGCAAATCTTGCCAAACTGAAACAAGCTTATGTCTTATGAAGTACAATGTTTTCTGCAATGCTGTAAGACAGTTTTTAATGTGTTAGAAGTTATATGCACAAAAACTAATGTTAGGACTTCAATGATCAAGATTGTCAGTTTACAGCTTTCTGAGTCCAGTAATGCTGAAATAGTGTTTCTGTTGAAATGAAGTGAAATCAAGCCCAAATCTGCTCAAAAGCTTTTCTCTCTATTAGATAAAGCTGTTTCATTCAGTATTCAGTGCAAATCTTGCCAAACTGAAACAAGCTTATGTCTTATGAAGTACAATGTTTTCTGCAATGCTGTAAGACAGTTTTTAATGTGTTAGAAGTAATATGCACAAAAACTTATGTTAGGACTTCAATGATCAAGATTGTCAGTTTACAGCTTTCTGAGTCCAGTAATGCTGAAATAGTGTTTCTGTTGAAATGAAGTGAAATCAAGCCCAAATCTGCTCAAAAGCTTTTCTCTCTATTAGATAAAGCTGTTTCATTCAGTTTTCAGTGCAAATCTTGCCAAACTGAAACAAGCTTATGTCTTATGAAGTACAATGTTTTCTGCAATGCTGTAAGACAGTTTTTAATGTGTTAGAAGTTATATGCACAAAAACTAATGTTAGGACTTCAATGATCAAGATTGTCAGTTTACAGCTTTCTGAGTCCAGTAATGCTGAAATAGTGTTTCTGTTCAAATGAAGTGAAATCAAGCCCAAATCTGCTAAAAATCTTTTCTCTCTATTAGATAAAGCTGTTTCATTCAGTATTCAGTGCAAATCTTGCCAAACTGAAACAAGCTTATGCCTTATGAAGTACAAAGTTTTCTGCAATGCTGTAAGACAGCTTTTAATGTGTTAGAAGTTATATGCACAAAAACTTATGTTAGGACTTCAATGATCAAGATTGTCAGTTTACAGCTTTCTGAGTCCAGTAATGCTGAAATAGTGTTTCTGTTGAAATGAAGTGAAATCAAGCCCAAATCTGCTCAAAAGCTTTTCTCTCTATTAGATAAAGCTGTTTCATTCAGTATTCAGTGCAAATCTTGCCAAACTGAAACAAGCTTATGTCTTATGAAGTACAATGTTTTCTGCAATGCTGTAAGACAGTTTTTAATGTGTTAGAAGTTATATGCACAAAAACTAATGTTAGGACTTCAATGATCAAGATTGTCAGTTTACAGCTTTTTGAGTCCAGTAATGCTGAAATAGTGTTTCTGTTGAAATGAAGTGAAATCAAGCCCAAATCTGCTCAAAAGCTTTTCTCTCTATTAGATAAAGCTGTTTCATTCAGTATTCAGTGCAAATCTTGCCAAACTGAAACAAGCTTATGCCTTATGAAGTACAATGTTTTCTGCAATGCTGTAAGACAGTTTTTAATGTGTTAGAAGTTATATGCACAAAAACTTATGTTAGGACTTCAATGATCAAGATTGTCAGTTTACAGCTTTCTGAGTCCAGTAATGCTGAAATAGTGTTTCTGTTGAAATGAAGTGAAATCAAGCCCAAATCTGCTCAAAAGCTTTTCTCTCTATTAGATAAAGCTGTTTCATTCAGTATTCAGTGCAAATCTTGCCAAACTGAAACAAGCTTATGTCTTATGAAGTACAATGTTTTCTGCAATGCTGTAAGACAGTTTTTAATGTGTTAGAAGTTATATGCACAAAAACTAATGTTAGGACTTCAATGATCAAGATTGTCAGTTTACAGCTTTCTGAGTCCAGTAATGCTGAAATAGTGTTTCTGTTGAAATGAAGTGAAATCAAGCCCAAATCTGCTCAAAAGCTTTTCTCTCTATTAGATAAAGCTGTTTCATTCAGTATTCAGTGCAAATCTTGCCAAACTGAAACAAGCTTATGTCTTATGAAGTACAATGTTTTCTGCAATGCTGTAAGACAGTTTTTAATGTGTTAGAAGTTATATGCACAAAAACTAATGTTAGGACTTCAATGATCAAGATTGTCAGTTTACAGCTTTTTGAGTCCAGTAATGCTGAAATAGTGTTTCTGTTGAAATGAAGTGAAATCAAGCCCAAATCTGCTCAAAAGCTTTTCTCTCTATTAGATAAAGCTATTTCATTCAGTATTCAGTGCAAATCTTGCCAAACTGAAACAAGCTTATGCCTTATGAAGTACAATGTTTTCTGCAATGCTGTAAGACAGTTTTTAATGTGTTAGAAGTTATATGCACAAAAACTTATGTTAGGACTTCAATGATCAAGATTGTCAGTTTACAGCTTTCTGAGTCCAGTAATGCTGAAATAGTGTTTCTGTTGAAATGAAGTGAAATCAAGCCCAAATCTGCTCAAAAGCTTTTCTCTCTATTAGATAAAGCTGTTTCATTCAGTATTCAGTGCAAATCTTGCCAAACTGAAACAAGCTTATGTCTTATGAAGTACAATGTTTTCTGCAATGCTGTAAGACAGTTTTTAATGTGTTAGAAGTAATATGCACAAAAACTTATGTTAGGACTTCAATGATCAAGATTGTCAGTTTACAGCTTTCTGAGTCCAGTAATGCTGAAATAGTGTTTCTGTTGAAATGAAGTGAAATCAAGCCCAAATCTGCTCAAAAGCTTTTCTCTCTATTAGATAAAGCTGTTTCATTCAGTATTCAGTGCAAATCTTGCCAAACTGAAACAAGCTTATGTCTTATGAAGTACAATGTTTTCTGCAATGCTGTAAGACAGTTTTTAATGTGTTAGAAGTTATATGCACAAAAACTAATGTTAGGACTTCAATGATCAAGATTGTCAGTTTACAGCTTTCTGAGTCCAGTAATGCTGAAATAGTGTTTCTGTTCAAATGAAGTGAAATCAAGCCCAAATCTGCTCAAAAGCTTTTCTCTCTATTAGATAAAGCTGTTTCATTCAGTATTCAGTGCAAATCTTGCCAAACTGAAACAAGCTTATGCCTTATGAAGTACAATGTTTTCTGCAATACTGTAAGACAGCTTTTAATGTGTTAGAAGTTATATGCACAAAAACTTATGTTAGGACTTCAATGATCAAGATTGTCAGTTTACAGCTTTCTGAGTCCAGTAATGCTGAAATAGTGTTTCTGTTGAAATGAAGTGAAATCAAGCCCAAATCTGCTCAAAAGCTTTTCTCTCTATTAGATAAAGCTGTTTCATTCAGTATTCAGTGCAAATCTTGCCAAACTGAAACAAGCTTATGTCTTATGAAGTACAATGTTTTCTGCAATGCTGTAAGACAGTTTTTAATGTGTTAGAAGTAATATGCACAAAAACTTATGTTAGGACTTCAATGATCAAGATTGTCAGTTTACAGCTTTCTGAGTCCAGTAATGCTGAAATAGTGTTTCTGTTGAAATGAAGTGAAATCAAGCCCAAATCTGCTCAAAAGCTTTTCTCTCTATTAGATAAAGCTGTTTCATTCAGTATTCAGTGCAAATCTTGCCAAACTGAAACAAGCTTATGTCTTATGAAGTACAATGTTTTCTGCAATGCTGTAAGACAGCTTTTAATGTGTTAGAAGTTATATGCACAAAAACTTATGTTAGGACTTCAATGATCAAGATTGTCAGTTTACAGCTTTCTGAGTCCAGTAATGCTGAAATAGTGTTTCTGTTGAAATGAAGTGAAATCAAGCCCAAATCTGCTCAAAAGCTTTTCTCTCTATTAGATAAAGCTGTTTCATTCAGTATTCAGTGCAAATCTTGCCAAACTGAAACAAGCTTATGCCTTATGAAGTACAATGTTTTCTGCAATGCTGTAAGACAGTTTTTAATGTGTTAGAAGTTATATGCACAAAAACTAATGTTAGGACTTCAATGATCAAGATTGTCATTTTACAGCTTTCTGAGTCCAGTAATGCTGAAATAGTGTTTCTGTTGAAATGAAGTGAAATCAAGCCCAAATCTGCTCAAAAGCTTTCCTCTCTATTAGATAAAGCTGTTTCATTCAGTATTCAGTGCAAATCTTGCCAAACTGAAACAAGCTTATGTCTTATGAAGTACAATGTTTTCTGCAATGCTGTAAGACAGTTTTTAATGTGTTAGAAGTTATATGCACAAAAACTTATGTTAGGACTTCAATGATCAAGATTGTCAGTTTACAGCTTTCTGAGTCCAGTAATGCTGAAATAGTGTTTCTGTTGAAATGAAGTGAAATCAAGCCCAAATCTGCTCAAAAGCTTTTCTCTCTATTAGATAAAGCTGTTTCATTCAGTTTTCAGTGCAAATCTTGCCAAACTGAAACAAGCTTATGTCTTATGAAGTACAATGTTTTCTGCAATGCTGTAAGACAGTTTTTAATGTGTTAGAAGTTATATGCACAAAAACTAATGTTAGGACTTCAATGATCAAGATTGTCAGTTTACAGCTTTCTGAGTCCAGTAATGCTGAAATAGTGTTTCTGTTCAAATGAAGTGAAATCAAGCCCAAATCTGCTAAAAATCTTTTCTCTCTATTAGATAAAGCTGTTTCATTCAGTATTCAGTGCAAATCTTGCCAAACTGAAACAAGCTTATGCCTTATGAAGTACAAAGTTTTCTGCAATGCTGTAAGACAGCTTTTAATGTGTTAGAAGTTATATGCACAAAAACTTATGTTAGGACTTCAATGATCAAGATTGTCAGTTTACAGCTTTCTGAGTCCAGTAATGCTGAAATAGTGTTTCTGTTGAAATGAAGTGAAATCAAGCCCAAATCTGCTCAAAAGCTTTTCTCTCTATTAGATAAAGCTGTTTCATTCAGTATTCAGTGCAAATCTTGCCAAACTGAAACAAGCTTATGCCTTATGAAGTACAATGTTTTCTGCAATGCTGTAAGACAGTTTTTAATGTGTTAGAAGTTATATGCACAAAAACTAATGTTAGGACTTCAATGATCAAGATTGTCAGTTTACAGCTTTCTGAGTCCAGTAATGCTGAAATAGTGTTCCTGTTCAAATGAAGTGAAATCAAGCCCAAATCTGCTCAAAAGCTTTTCTCTCTATTAGAGAAAGCTGTTTCATTCAGTATTCAGTGCAAATCTTGCCAAACTGAAACATGCTTATGTCTTATGAAATAAAATGTTTTCTGCAATGCTGTAAGACAGTTTTTAATGTGTTAGAAGTTATATACACAAAAACTAATGTTAGGACTGCAATGATCAAGATTGTCAGTTTACAGCTTTCTGTGTCCAGTAATGTTGAAATAGTGTTTCTGTTCAAATGAAGTGAAATCAAGCCCAAATCTGCTCAAAAGCTTTTCTCTCTATTAGAGAAAGCTGTTTCATTCAATATTCAGTGCAAATCTTGCCAAACTGAAACAAGCTTATGCCTTATGAAGTACAATGTTTTCTGCAATGCTGTAAGACAGCTTTTAATGTGTTAGAAGTTATATGCACAAAAACTAATGTTAGGACTTCAATGATCAAGATTGTCAGTTTACAGCTTTCTGAGTCCAGTAATGCTGAAATAGTGTTTCTGTTGAAATGAAGTGAAATCAAGCCCAAATCTGCTCAAAAGCTTTTCTCTCTATTAGATAAAGCTGTTTCATTCAGTATTCAGTGCAAATCTTGCCAAACTGAAACAAGCTTATGTCTTATGAAGTACAATGTTTTCTGCAATGCTGTAAGACAGTTTTTAATGTGTTAGAAGTTATATGCACAAAAACTTATGTTAGGACTTCAATGATCAAGATTGTCAGTTTACAGCTTTCTGAGTCCAGTAATGCTGAAATAGTGTTTCTGTTGAAATGAAGTGAAATCAAGCCCAAATCTGCTCAAAAGCTTTTCTCTCTATTAGATAAAGCTGTTTCATTCAGTATTCAGTGCAAATCTTGCCAAACTGAAACAAGCTTATGTCTTATGAAGTACAATGTTTTCTGCAATGCTGTAAGACAGTTTTTAATGTGTTAGAAGTTATATGCACAAAAACTTATGTTAGGACTTCAATGATCAAGATTGTCAGTTTACAGCTTTCTGAGTCCAGTAATGCTGAAATAGTGTTTCTGTTGAAATGAAGTGAAATCAAGCCCAAATCTGCTCAAAAGCTTTTCTCTCTATTAGATAAAGCTGTTTCATTCAGTATTCAGTGCAAATCTTGCCAAACTGAAACAAGCTTATGCCTTATGAAGTACAATGTTTTCTGCAATGCTGTAAGACAGTTTTTAATGTGTTAGAAGTTATATGCACAAAAACTTATGTTAGGACTTCAATGATCAAGATTGTCAGTTTACAGCTTTCTGAGTCCAGTAATGCTGAAATAGTGTTTCTGTTGAAATGAAGTGAAATCAAGCCCAAATCTGCTCAAAAGCTTTTCTCTCTATTAGAGAAAGCTGTTTCATTCAGTATTCAGTGCAAATCTTGCCAAACTGAAACTTGCTTATGTCTTCTGAAATAAAATGTTTTCTGCAATGCTGTAAGACAGTTTTTAATGTGTTAGAAGTTATATACACAAAAACTAATGTTAGGACTGCAATGATCAAGATTGTCAGTTTACAGCTTTCTGAGTCCAGTAATGCTGAAATAGTGTTTCTGTTCAAATGAAGTGTAATCAAGCCCAAATCTGCTCAAAAGCTTCTCTCTCTATTAGATAAAGCTGTTTCATTCAGTATTCAGTGCAAATCTTGCCAAACTGAAACAAGCTTATGCCTTATGAAGTACAATGTTTTCTGCAATGCTGTAAGACAGTTTTTAATGTGTTAGAAGTTATATACACAAAAACTAATGTTAGGACTGCAATGATCAAGATTGTCAGTTTACAGCTTTCTGTGTCCAGTAATGTTGAAATAGTGTTTCTGTTCAAATGAAGTGAAATCAAGCCCAAATCTGCTCAAAAGCTTTTCTCTCTATTAGAGAAAGCTGTTTCATTCAATATTCAGTGCAAATCTTGCCAAACTGAAACAAGCTTATGCCTTATGAAGTACAATGTTTTCTGCAATGCTGTAAGACAGCTTTTAATGTGTTAGAAGTTATATGCACAAAAACTAATGTTAGGACTTCAATGATCAAGATTGTCAGTTTACAAATTTCTGAGTCCAGTAATGCTGAAATAGTGTTTCTGTTGAAATGAAGTGAAATCAAGCCCAAATCTGCTCAAAAGCTTTTCTCTCTATTAGATAAAGCTGTTTCATTCAGTATTCAGTGCAAATCTTGCCAAACTGAAACAAGCTTATGTCTTATGAAGTACAATGTTTTCTGCAATGCTGTAAGACAGTTTTTAATGTGTTAGAAGTTATATGCACAAAAACTTATGTTAGGACTTCAATGTTCAAGATTGTCAGTTTACAGCTTTCTGAGTCCAGTAATGCTGAAATAGTGTTTCTGTTGAAATGAAGTGAAATCAAGCCCAAATCTGCTCAAAAGCTTTTCTCTCTATTAGATAAAGCTGTTTCATTCAGTATTCAGTGCAAATCTTGCCAAACTGAAACAAGCTTATGCCTTATGAAGTACAATGTTTTCTGCAATGCTGTAAGACAGTTTTTAATGTGTTAGAAGTTATATGCACAAAAACTTATGTTAGGACTTCAATGATCAAGATTGTCAGTTTACAGCTTTCTGAGTCCAGTAATGCTGAAATAGTGTTTCTGTTGAAATGAAGTGAAATCAAGCCCAAATCTGCTCAAAAGCTTTTCTCTCTATTAGAGAAAGCTGTTTCATTCAGTATTCAGTGCAAATCTTGCCAAACTGAAACTTGCTTATGTCTTCTGAAATAAAATGTTTTCTGCAATGCTGTAAGACAGTTTTTAATGTGTTAGAAGTTATATACACAAAAACTAATGTTAGGACTGCAATGATCAAGATTGTCAGTTTACAGCTTTCTGAGTCCAGTAATGCTGAAATAGTGTTTCTGTTCAAATGAAGTGTAATCAAGCCCAAATCTGCTCAAAAGCTTTTCTCTCTATTAGATAAAGCTGTTTCATTCAGTATTCAGTGCAAATCTTGCCAAACTGAAACAAGCTTATGCCTTATGAAGTACAATGTTTTCTGCAATGCTGTAAGACAGCTTTTAATGTGTTAGAAGTTATATGCACAAAAACTTATGTTAGGACTTCAATGATCAAGATTGTCAGTTTACAGCTTTCTGAGTCCAGTAATGCTGAAATAGTGTTTCTGTTGAAATGAAGTGAAATCAAGCCCAAATCTGCTCAAAAGCTTTTCTCTCTATTAGATAAAGCTGTTTCATTCAGTATTCAGTGCAAATCTTGCCAAACTGAAACAAGCTTATGTCTTATGAAGTACAATGTTTTCTGCAATGCTGTAAGACAGTTTTTAATGTGTTAGAAGTAATATGCACAAAAACTTATGTTAGGACTTCAATGATCAAGATTGTCAGTTTACAGCTTTCTGAGTCCAGTAATGCTGAAATAGTGTTTCTGTTGAAATGAAGTGAAATCAAGCCCAAATCTGCTCAAAAGCTTTTCTCTCTATTAGATAAAGCTGTTTCATTCAGTATTCAGTGCAAATCTTGCCAAACTGAAACAAGCTTATGTCTTATGAAGTACAATGTTTTCTGCAATGCTGTAAGACAGCTTTTAATGTGTTAGAAGTTATATGCACAAAAACTTATGTTAGGACTTCAATGATCAAGATTGTCAGTTTACAGCTTTCTGAGTCCAGTAATGCTGAAATAGTGTTTCTGTTGAAATGAAGTGAAATCAAGCCCAAATCTGCTCAAAAGCTTTTCTCTCTATTAGATAAAGCTGTTTCATTCAGTATTCAGTGCAAATCTTGCCAAACTGAAACAAGCTTATGCCTTATGAAGTACAATGTTTTCTGCAATGCTGTAAGACAGTTTTTAATGTGTTAGAAGTTATATGCACAAAAACTAATGTTAGGACTTCAATGATCAAGATTGTCATTTTACAGCTTTCTGAGTCCAGTAATGCTGAAATAGTGTTTCTGTTGAAATGAAGTGAAATCAAGCCCAAATCTGCTCAAAAGCTTTCCTCTCTATTAGATAAAGCTGTTTCATTCAGTATTCAGTGCAAATCTTGCCAAACTGAAACAAGCTTATGTCTTATGAAGTACAATGTTTTCTGCAATGCTGTAAGACAGTTTTTAATGTGTTAGAAGTTATATGCACAAAAACTAATGTTAGGACTTCAATGATCAAGATTGTCAGTTTACAGCTTTTTGAGTCCAGTAATGCTGAAATAGTGTTTCTGTTGAAATGAAGTGAAATCAAGCCCAAATCTGCTCAAAAGCTTTTCTCTCTATTAGATAAAGCTGTTTCATTCAGTATTCAGTGCAAATCTTGCCAAACTGAAACAAGCTTATGCCTTATGAAGTACAATGTTTTCTGCAATGCTGTAAGACAGTTTTTAATGTGTTAGAAGTTATATGCACAAAAACTTATGTTAGGACTTCAATGATCAAGATTGTCAGTTTACAGCTTTCTGAGTCCAGTAATGCTGAAATAGTGTTTCTGTTGAAATGAAGTGAAATCAAGCCCAAATCTGCTCAAAAGCTTTTCTCTCTATTAGATAAAGCTGTTTCATTCAGTATTCAGTGCAAATCTTGCCAAACTGAAACAAGCTTATGTCTTATGAAGTACAATGTTTTCTGCAATGCTGTAAGACAGTTTTTAATGTGTTAGAAGTTATATGCACAAAAACTAATGTTAGGACTTCAATGATCAAGATTGTCAGTTTACAGCTTTCTGAGTCCAGTAATGCTGAAATAGTGTTTCTGTTGAAATGAAGTGAAATCAAGCCCAAATCTGCTCAAAAGCTTTTCTCTCTATTAGATAAAGCTGTTTCATTCAGTATTCAGTGCAAATCTTGCCAAACTGAAACAAGCTTATGTCTTATGAAGTACAATGTTTTCTGCAATGCTGTAAGACAGTTTTTAATGTGTTAGAAGTTATATGCACAAAAACTAATGTTAGGACTTCAATGATCAAGATTGTCAGTTTACAGCTTTTTGAGTCCAGTAATGCTGAAATAGTGTTTCTGTTGAAATGAAGTGAAATCAAGCCCAAATCTGCTCAAAAGCTTTTCTCTCTATTAGATAAAGCTATTTCATTCAGTATTCAGTGCAAATCTTGCCAAACTGAAACAAGCTTATGCCTTATGAAGTACAATGTTTTCTGCAATGCTGTAAGACAGTTTTTAATGTGTTAGAAGTTATATGCACAAAAACTTATGTTAGGACTTCAATGATCAAGATTGTCAGTTTACAGCTTTCTGAGTCCAGTAATGCTGAAATAGTGTTTCTGTTGAAATGAAGTGAAATCAAGCCCAAATCTGCTCAAAAGCTTTTCTCTCTATTAGATAAAGCTGTTTCATTCAGTATTCAGTGCAAATCTTGCCAAACTGAAACAAGCTTATGTCTTATGAAGTACAATGTTTTCTGCAATGCTGTAAGACAGTTTTTAATGTGTTAGAAGTAATATGCACAAAAACTTATGTTAGGACTTCAATGATCAAGATTGTCAGTTTACAGCTTTCTGAGTCCAGTAATGCTGAAATAGTGTTTCTGTTGAAATGAAGTGAAATCAAGCCCAAATCTGCTCAAAAGCTTTTCTCTCTATTAGATAAAGCTGTTTCATTCAGTATTCAGTGCAAATCTTGCCAAACTGAAACAAGCTTATGTCTTATGAAGTACAATGTTTTCTGCAATGCTGTAAGACAGTTTTTAATGTGTTAGAAGTTATATGCACAAAAACTAATGTTAGGACTTCAATGATCAAGATTGTCAGTTTACAGCTTTCTGAGTCCAGTAATGCTGAAATAGTGTTTCTGTTCAAATGAAGTGAAATCAAGCCCAAATCTGCTCAAAAGCTTTTCTCTCTATTAGATAAAGCTGTTTCATTCAGTATTCAGTGCAAATCTTGCCAAACTGAAACAAGCTTATGCCTTATGAAGTACAATGTTTTCTGCAATACTGTAAGACAGCTTTTAATGTGTTAGAAGTTATATGCACAAAAACTTATGTTAGGACTTCAATGATCAAGATTGTCAGTTTACAGCTTTCTGAGTCCAGTAATGCTGAAATAGTGTTTCTGTTGAAATGAAGTGAAATCAAGCCCAAATCTGCTCAAAAGCTTTTCTCTCTATTAGATAAAGCTGTTTCATTCAGTATTCAGTGCAAATCTTGCCAAACTGAAACAAGCTTATGTCTTATGAAGTACAATGTTTTCTGCAATGCTGTAAGACAGTTTTTAATGTGTTAGAAGTAATATGCACAAAAACTTATGTTAGGACTTCAATGATCAAGATTGTCAGTTTACAGCTTTCTGAGTCCAGTAATGCTGAAATAGTGTTTCTGTTGAAATGAAGTGAAATCAAGCCCAAATCTGCTCAAAAGCTTTTCTCTCTATTAGATAAAGCTGTTTCATTCAGTATTCAGTGCAAATCTTGCCAAACTGAAACAAGCTTATGTCTTATGAAGTACAATGTTTTCTGCAATGCTGTAAGACAGCTTTTAATGTGTTAGAAGTTATATGCACAAAAACTTATGTTAGGACTTCAATGATCAAGATTGTCAGTTTACAGCTTTCTGAGTCCAGTAATGCTGAAATAGTGTTTCTGTTGAAATGAAGTGAAATCAAGCCCAAATCTGCTCAAAAGCTTTCCTCTCTATTAGATAAAGCTGTTTCATTCAGTATTCAGTGCAAATCTTGCCAAACTGAAACAAGCTTATGTCTTATGAAGTACAATGTTTTCTGCAATGCTGTAAGACAGTTTTTAATGTGTTAGAAGTTATATGCACAAAAACTTATGTTAGGACTTCAATGATCAAGATTGTCAGTTTACAGCTTTCTGAGTCCAGTAATGCTGAAATAGTGTTTCTGTTGAAATGAAGTGAAATCAAGCCCAAATCTGCTCAAAAGCTTTTCTCTCTATTAGATAAAGCTGTTTCATTCAGTTTTCAGTGCAAATCTTGCCAAACTGAAACAAGCTTATGTCTTATGAAGTACAATGTTTTCTGCAATGCTGTAAGACAGTTTTTAATGTGTTAGAAGTTATATGCACAAAAACTAATGTTAGGACTTCAATGATCAAGATTGTCAGTTTACAGCTTTCTGAGTCCAGTAATGCTGAAATAGTGTTTCTGTTCAAATGAAGTGAAATCAAGCCCAAATCTGCTAAAAATCTTTTCTCTCTATTAGATAAAGCTGTTTCATTCAGTATTCAGTGCAAATCTTGCCAAACTGAAACAAGCTTATGCCTTATGAAGTACAAAGTTTTCTGCAATGCTGTAAGACAGCTTTTAATGTGTTAGAAGTTATATGCACAAAAACTTATGTTAGGACTTCAATGATCAAGATTGTCAGTTTACAGCTTTCTGAGTCCAGTAATGCTGAAATAGTGTTTCTGTTGAAATGAAGTGAAATCAAGCCCAAATCTGCTCAAAAGCTTTTCTCTCTATTAGATAAAGCTGTTTCATTCAGTATTCAGTGCAAATCTTGCCAAACTGAAACAAGCTTATGCCTTATGAAGTACAATGTTTTCTGCAATGCTGTAAGACAGTTTTTAATGTGTTAGAAGTTATATGCACAAAAACTAATGTTAGGACTTCAATGATCAAGATTGTCAGTTTACAGCTTTCTGAGTCCAGTAATGCTGAAATAGTGTTCCTGTTCAAATGAAGTGAAATCAAGCCCAAATCTGCTCAAAAGCTTTTCTCTCTATTAGAGAAAGCTGTTTCATTCAGTATTCAGTGCAAATCTTGCCAAACTGAAACATGCTTATGTCTTATGAAATAAAATGTTTTCTGCAATGCTGTAAGACAGTTTTTAATGTGTTAGAAGTTATATACACAAAAACTAATGTTAGGACTGCAATGATCAAGATTGTCAGTTTACAGCTTTCTGTGTCCAGTAATGTTGAAATAGTGTTTCTGTTCAAATGAAGTGAAATCAAGCCCAAATCTGCTCAAAAGCTTTTCTCTCTATTAGAGAAAGCTGTTTCATTCAATATTCAGTGCAAATCTTGCCAAACTGAAACAAGCTTATGCCTTATGAAGTACAATGTTTTCTGCAATGCTGTAAGACAGCTTTTAATGTGTTAGAAGTTATATGCACAAAAACTAATGTTAGGACTTCAATGATCAAGATTGTCAGTTTACAGCTTTCTGAGTCCAGTAATGCTGAAATAGTGTTTCTGTTGAAATGAAGTGAAATCAAGCCCAAATCTGCTCAAAAGCTTTTCTCTCTATTAGATAAAGCTGTTTCATTCAGTATTCAGTGCAAATCTTGCCAAACTGAAACAAGCTTATGTCTTATGAAGTACAATGTTTTCTGCAATGCTGTAAGACAGTTTTTAATGTGTTAGAAGTTATATGCACAAAAACTTATGTTAGGACTTCAATGATCAAGATTGTCAGTTTACAGCTTTCTGAGTCCAGTAATGCTGAAATAGTGTTTCTGTTGAAATGAAGTGAAATCAAGCCCAAATCTGCTCAAAAGCTTTTCTCTCTATTAGATAAAGCTGTTTCATTCAGTATTCAGTGCAAATCTTGCCAAACTGAAACAAGCTTATGTCTTATGAAGTACAATGTTTTCTGCAATGCTGTAAGACAGTTTTTAATGTGTTAGAAGTTATATGCACAAAAACTTATGTTAGGACTTCAATGATCAAGATTGTCAGTTTACAGCTTTCTGAGTCCAGTAATGCTGAAATAGTGTTTCTGTTGAAATGAAGTGAAATCAAGCCCAAATCTGCTCAAAAGCTTTTCTCTCTATTAGATAAAGCTGTTTCATTCAGTATTCAGTGCAAATCTTGCCAAACTGAAACAAGCTTATGCCTTATGAAGTACAATGTTTTCTGCAATGCTGTAAGACAGTTTTTAATGTGTTAGAAGTTATATGCACAAAAACTTATGTTAGGACTTCAATGATCAAGATTGTCAGTTTACAGCTTTCTGAGTCCAGTAATGCTGAAATAGTGTTTCTGTTGAAATGAAGTGAAATCAAGCCCAAATCTGCTCAAAAGCTTTTCTCTCTATTAGAGAAAGCTGTTTCATTCAGTATTCAGTGCAAATCTTGCCAAACTGAAACTTGCTTATGTCTTCTGAAATAAAATGTTTTCTGCAATGCTGTAAGACAGTTTTTAATGTGTTAGAAGTTATATACACAAAAACTAATGTTAGGACTGCAATGATCAAGATTGTCAGTTTACAGCTTTCTGAGTCCAGTAATGCTGAAATAGTGTTTCTGTTCAAATGAAGTGTAATCAAGCCCAAATCTGCTCAAAAGCTTCTCTCTCTATTAGATAAAGCTGTTTCATTCAGTATTCAGTGCAAATCTTGCCAAACTGAAACAAGCTTATGCCTTATGAAGTACAATGTTTTCTGCAATGCTGTAAGACAGTTTTTAATGTGTTAGAAGTTATATACACAAAAACTAATGTTAGGACTGCAATGATCAAGATTGTCAGTTTACAGCTTTCTGTGTCCAGTAATGTTGAAATAGTGTTTCTGTTCAAATGAAGTGAAATCAAGCCCAAATCTGCTCAAAAGCTTTTCTCTCTATTAGAGAAAGCTGTTTCATTCAATATTCAGTGCAAATCTTGCCAAACTGAAACAAGCTTATGCCTTATGAAGTACAATGTTTTCTGCAATGCTGTAAGACAGCTTTTAATGTGTTAGAAGTTATATGCACAAAAACTAATGTTAGGACTTCAATGATCAAGATTGTCAGTTTACAAATTTCTGAGTCCAGTAATGCTGAAATAGTGTTTCTGTTGAAATGAAGTGAAATCAAGCCCAAATCTGCTCAAAAGCTTTTCTCTCTATTAGATAAAGCTGTTTCATTCAGTATTCAGTGCAAATCTTGCCAAACTGAAACAAGCTTATGTCTTATGAAGTACAATGTTTTCTGCAATGCTGTAAGACAGTTTTTAATGTGTTAGAAGTTATATGCACAAAAACTTATGTTAGGACTTCAATGTTCAAGATTGTCAGTTTACAGCTTTCTGAGTCCAGTAATGCTGAAATAGTGTTTCTGTTGAAATGAAGTGAAATCAAGCCCAAATCTGCTCAAAAGCTTTTCTCTCTATTAGATAAAGCTGTTTCATTCAGTATTCAGTGCAAATCTTGCCAAACTGAAACAAGCTTATGCCTTATGAAGTACAATGTTTTCTGCAATGCTGTAAGACAGTTTTTAATGTGTTAGAAGTTATATGCACAAAAACTTATGTTAGGACTTCAATGATCAAGATTGTCAGTTTACAGCTTTCTGAGTCCAGTAATGCTGAAATAGTGTTTCTGTTGAAATGAAGTGAAATCAAGCCCAAATCTGCTCAAAAGCTTTTCTCTCTATTAGAGAAAGCTGTTTCATTCAGTATTCAGTGCAAATCTTGCCAAACTGAAACTTGCTTATGTCTTCTGAAATAAAATGTTTTCTGCAATGCTGTAAGACAGTTTTTAATGTGTTAGAAGTTATATACACAAAAACTAATGTTAGGACTGCAATGATCAAGATTGTCAGTTTACAGCTTTCTGAGTCCAGTAATGCTGAAATAGTGTTTCTGTTCAAATGAAGTGTAATCAAGCCCAAATCTGCTCAAAAGCTTTTCTCTCTATTAGATAAAGCTGTTTCATTCAGTATTCAGTGCAAATCTTGCCAAACTGAAACAAGCTTATGCCTTATGAAGTACAATGTTTTCTGCAATGCTGTAAGACAGCTTTTAATGTGTTAGAAGTTATATGCACAAAAACTTATGTTAGGACTTCAATGATCAAGATTGTCAGTTTACAGCTTTCTGAGTCCAGTAATGCTGAAATAGTGTTTCTGTTGAAATGAAGTGAAATCAAGCCCAAATCTGCTCAAAAGCTTTTCTCTCTATTAGATAAAGCTGTTTCATTCAGTATTCAGTGCAAATCTTGCCAAACTGAAACAAGCTTATGTCTTATGAAGTACAATGTTTTCTGCAATGCTGTAAGACAGTTTTTAATGTGTTAGAAGTAATATGCACAAAAACTTATGTTAGGACTTCAATGATCAAGATTGTCAGTTTACAGCTTTCTGAGTCCAGTAATGCTGAAATAGTGTTTCTGTTGAAATGAAGTGAAATCAAGCCCAAATCTGCTCAAAAGCTTTTCTCTCTATTAGATAAAGCTGTTTCATTCAGTATTCAGTGCAAATCTTGCCAAACTGAAACAAGCTTATGTCTTATGAAGTACAATGTTTTCTGCAATGCTGTAAGACAGCTTTTAATGTGTTAGAAGTTATATGCACAAAAACTTATGTTAGGACTTCAATGATCAAGATTGTCAGTTTACAGCTTTCTGAGTCCAGTAATGCTGAAATAGTGTTTCTGTTGAAATGAAGTGAAATCAAGCCCAAATCTGCTCAAAAGCTTTTCTCTCTATTAGATAAAGCTGTTTCATTCAGTATTCAGTGCAAATCTTGCCAAACTGAAACAAGCTTATGCCTTATGAAGTACAATGTTTTCTGCAATGCTGTAAGACAGTTTTTAATGTGTTAGAAGTTATATGCACAAAAACTAATGTTAGGACTTCAATGATCAAGATTGTCATTTTACAGCTTTCTGAGTCCAGTAATGCTGAAATAGTGTTTCTGTTGAAATGAAGTGAAATCAAGCCCAAATCTGCTCAAAAGCTTTCCTCTCTATTAGATAAAGCTGTTTCATTCAGTATTCAGTGCAAATCTTGCCAAACTGAAACAAGCTTATGTCTTATGAAGTACAATGTTTTCTGCAATGCTGTAAGACAGTTTTTAATGTGTTAGAAGTTATATGCACAAAAACTAATGTTAGGACTTCAATGATCAAGATTGTCAGTTTACAGCTTTTTGAGTCCAGTAATGCTGAAATAGTGTTTCTGTTGAAATGAAGTGAAATCAAGCCCAAATCTGCTCAAAAGCTTTTCTCTCTATTAGATAAAGCTGTTTCATTCAGTATTCAGTGCAAATCTTGCCAAACTGAAACAAGCTTATGCCTTATGAAGTACAATGTTTTCTGCAATGCTGTAAGACAGTTTTTAATGTGTTAGAAGTTATATGCACAAAAACTTATGTTAGGACTTCAATGATCAAGATTGTCAGTTTACAGCTTTCTGAGTCCAGTAATGCTGAAATAGTGTTTCTGTTGAAATGAAGTGAAATCAAGCCCAAATCTGCTCAAAAGCTTTTCTCTCTATTAGATAAAGCTGTTTCATTCAGTATTCAGTGCAAATCTTGCCAAACTGAAACAAGCTTATGTCTTATGAAGTACAATGTTTTCTGCAATGCTGTAAGACAGTTTTTAATGTGTTAGAAGTTATATGCACAAAAACTAATGTTAGGACTTCAATGATCAAGATTGTCAGTTTACAGCTTTCTGAGTCCAGTAATGCTGAAATAGTGTTTCTGTTGAAATGAAGTGAAATCAAGCCCAAATCTGCTCAAAAGCTTTTCTCTCTATTAGATAAAGCTGTTTCATTCAGTATTCAGTGCAAATCTTGCCAAACTGAAACAAGCTTATGTCTTATGAAGTACAATGTTTTCTGCAATGCTGTAAGACAGTTTTTAATGTGTTAGAAGTTATATGCACAAAAACTAATGTTAGGACTTCAATGATCAAGATTGTCAGTTTACAGCTTTTTGAGTCCAGTAATGCTGAAATAGTGTTTCTGTTGAAATGAAGTGAAATCAAGCCCAAATCTGCTCAAAAGCTTTTCTCTCTATTAGATAAAGCTATTTCATTCAGTATTCAGTGCAAATCTTGCCAAACTGAAACAAGCTTATGCCTTATGAAGTACAATGTTTTCTGCAATGCTGTAAGACAGTTTTTAATGTGTTAGAAGTTATATGCACAAAAACTTATGTTAGGACTTCAATGATCAAGATTGTCAGTTTACAGCTTTCTGAGTCCAGTAATGCTGAAATAGTGTTTCTGTTGAAATGAAGTGAAATCAAGCCCAAATCTGCTCAAAAGCTTTTCTCTCTATTAGATAAAGCTGTTTCATTCAGTATTCAGTGCAAATCTTGCCAAACTGAAACAAGCTTATGTCTTATGAAGTACAATGTTTTCTGCAATGCTGTAAGACAGTTTTTAATGTGTTAGAAGTAATATGCACAAAAACTTATGTTAGGACTTCAATGATCAAGATTGTCAGTTTACAGCTTTCTGAGTCCAGTAATGCTGAAATAGTGTTTCTGTTGAAATGAAGTGAAATCAAGCCCAAATCTGCTCAAAAGCTTTTCTCTCTATTAGATAAAGCTGTTTCATTCAGTATTCAGTGCAAATCTTGCCAAACTGAAACAAGCTTATGTCTTATGAAGTACAATGTTTTCTGCAATGCTGTAAGACAGTTTTTAATGTGTTAGAAGTTATATGCACAAAAACTAATGTTAGGACTTCAATGATCAAGATTGTCAGTTTACAGCTTTCTGAGTCCAGTAATGCTGAAATAGTGTTTCTGTTCAAATGAAGTGAAATCAAGCCCAAATCTGCTCAAAAGCTTTTCTCTCTATTAGATAAAGCTGTTTCATTCAGTATTCAGTGCAAATCTTGCCAAACTGAAACAAGCTTATGCCTTATGAAGTACAATGTTTTCTGCAATACTGTAAGACAGCTTTTAATGTGTTAGAAGTTATATGCACAAAAACTTATGTTAGGACTTCAATGATCAAGATTGTCAGTTTACAGCTTTCTGAGTCCAGTAATGCTGAAATAGTGTTTCTGTTGAAATGAAGTGAAATCAAGCCCAAATCTGCTCAAAAGCTTTTCTCTCTATTAGATAAAGCTGTTTCATTCAGTATTCAGTGCAAATCTTGCCAAACTGAAACAAGCTTATGTCTTATGAAGTACAATGTTTTCTGCAATGCTGTAAGACAGTTTTTAATGTGTTAGAAGTAATATGCACAAAAACTTATGTTAGGACTTCAATGATCAAGATTGTCAGTTTACAGCTTTCTGAGTCCAGTAATGCTGAAATAGTGTTTCTGTTGAAATGAAGTGAAATCAAGCCCAAATCTGCTCAAAAGCTTTTCTCTCTATTAGATAAAGCTGTTTCATTCAGTATTCAGTGCAAATCTTGCCAAACTGAAACAAGCTTATGTCTTATGAAGTACAATGTTTTCTGCAATGCTGTAAGACAGCTTTTAATGTGTTAGAAGTTATATGCACAAAAACTTATGTTAGGACTTCAATGATCAAGATTGTCAGTTTACAGCTTTCTGAGTCCAGTAATGCTGAAATAGTGTTTCTGTTGAAATGAAGTGAAATCAAGCCCAAATCTGCTCAAAAGCTTTTCTCTCTATTAGATAAAGCTGTTTCATTCAGTATTCAGTGCAAATCTTGCCAAACTGAAACAAGCTTATGCCTTATGAAGTACAATGTTTTCTGCAATGCTGTAAGACAGTTTTTAATGTGTTAGAAGTTATATGCACAAAAACTAATGTTAGGACTTCAATGATCAAGATTGTCATTTTACAGCTTTCTGAGTCCAGTAATGCTGAAATAGTGTTTCTGTTGAAATGAAGTGAAATCAAGCCCAAATCTGCTCAAAAGCTTTCCTCTCTATTAGATAAAGCTGTTTCATTCAGTATTCAGTGCAAATCTTGCCAAACTGAAACAAGCTTATGTCTTATGAAGTACAATGTTTTCTGCAATGCTGTAAGACAGTTTTTAATGTGTTAGAAGTTATATGCACAAAAACTTATGTTAGGACTTCAATGATCAAGATTGTCAGTTTACAGCTTTCTGAGTCCAGTAATGCTGAAATAGTGTTTCTGTTGAAATGAAGTGAAATCAAGCCCAAATCTGCTCAAAAGCTTTTCTCTCTATTAGATAAAGCTGTTTCATTCAGTTTTCAGTGCAAATCTTGCCAAACTGAAACAAGCTTATGTCTTATGAAGTACAATGTTTTCTGCAATGCTGTAAGACAGTTTTTAATGTGTTAGAAGTTATATGCACAAAAACTAATGTTAGGACTTCAATGATCAAGATTGTCAGTTTACAGCTTTCTGAGTCCAGTAATGCTGAAATAGTGTTTCTGTTGAAATGAAGTGAAATCAAGCCCAAATCTGCTCAAAAGCTTTTCTCTCTATTAGAGAAAGCTGTTTCATTCAGTATTCAGTGCAAATCTTGCCAAACTGAAACTTGCTTATGTCTTCTGAAATAAAATGTTTTCTGCAATGCTGTAAGACAGTTTTTAATGTGTTAGAAGTTATATACACAAAAACTAATGTTAGGACTGCAATGATCAAGATTGTCAGTTTACAGCTTTCTGAGTCCAGTAATGCTGAAATAGTGTTTCTGTTCAAATGAAGTGTAATCAAGCCCAAATCTGCTCAAAAGCTTCTCTCTCTATTAGATAAAGCTGTTTCATTCAGTATTCAGTGCAAATCTTGCCAAACTGAAACAAGCTTATGCCTTATGAAGTACAATGTTTTCTGCAATGCTGTAAGACAGTTTTTAATGTGTTAGAAGTTATATGCACAAAAACTTATGTTAGGACTTCAATGATCAAGATTGTCAGTTTACAGCTTTCTGAGTCCAGTAATGCTGAAATAGTGTTTCTGTTGAAATGAAGTGAAATCAAGCCCAAATCTGCTCAAAAGCTTTTCTCTCTATTAGATAAAGCTGTTTCATTCAGTATTCAGTGCAAATCTTGCCAAACTGAAACAAGCTTATGTCTTATGAAGTACAATGTTTTCTGCAATGCTGTAAGACAGTTTTTAATGTGTTAGAAGTTATATGCACAAAAACTAATGTTAGGACTTCAATGATCAAGATTGTCAGTTTACAGCTTTCTGAGTCCAGTAATGCTGAAATAGTGTTTCTGTTGAAATGAAGTGAAATCAAGCCCAAATCTGCTCAAAAGCTTTTCTCTCTATTAGATAAAGCTGTTTCATTCAGTATTCAGTGCAAATCTTGCCAAACTGAAACAAGCTTATGTCTTATGAAGTACAATGTTTTCTGCAATGCTGTAAGACAGTTTTTAATGTGTTAGAAGTTATATGCACAAAAACTAATGTTAGGACTTCAATGATCAAGATTGTCAGTTTACAGCTTTCTGAGTCCAGTAATGCTGAAATAGTGTTTCTGTTGAAATGAAGTGAAATCAAGCCCAAATCTGCTCAAAAGCTTTTCTCTCTATTAGATAAAGCTGTTTCATTCAGTATTCAGTGCAAATCTTGCCAAACTGAAACAAGCTTATGCCTTATGAAGTACAAAGTTTTCTGCAATGCTGTAAGACAGCTTTTAATGTGTTAGAAGTTATATGCACAAAAACTTATGTTAGGACTTCAATGATCAAGATTGTCAGTTTACAGCTTTCTGAGTCCAGTAATGCTGAAATAGTGTTTCTGTTGAAATGAAGTGAAATCAAGCCCAAATCTGCTCAAAAGCTTTTCTCTCTATTAGATAAAGCTGTTTCATTCAGTATTCAGTGCAAATCTTGCCAAACTGAAACAAGCTTATGTCTTATGAAGTACAATGTTTTCTGCAATGCTGTAAGACAGTTTTTAATGTGTTAGAAGTTATATGCACAAAAACTAATGTTAGGACTTCAATGATCAAGATTGTCAGTTTACAGCTTTCTGAGTCCAGTAATGCTGAAATAGTGTTTCTGTTGAAATGAAGTGAAATCAAGCCCAAATCTGCTCAAAAGCTTTTCTCTCTATTAGATAAAGCTGTTTCATTCAGTATTCAGTGCAAATCTTGCCAAACTGAAACAAGCTTATGTCTTATGAAGTACAATGTTTTCTGCAATGCTGTAAGACAGTTTTTAATGTGTTAGAAGTAATATGCACAAAAACTTATGTTAGGACTTCAATGATCAAGATTGTCAGTTTACAGCTTTCTGAGTCCAGTAATGCTGAAATAGTGTTTCTGTTGAAATGAAGTGAAATCAAGCCCAAATCTGCTCAAAAGCTTTTCTCTCTATTAGATAAAGCTGTTTCATTCAGTTTTCAGTGCAAATCTTGCCAAACTGAAACAAGCTTATGTCTTATGAAGTACAATGTTTTCTGCAATGCTGTAAGACAGTTTTTAATGTGTTAGAAGTTATATGCACAAAAACTAATGTTAGGACTTCAATGATCAAGATTGTCAGTTTACAGCTTTCTGAGTCCAGTAATGCTGAAATAGTGTTTCTGTTCAAATGAAGTGAAATCAAGCCCAAATCTGCTAAAAATCTTTTCTCTCTATTAGATAAAGCTGTTTCATTCAGTATTCAGTGCAAATCTTGCCAAACTGAAACAAGCTTATGCCTTATGAAGTACAAAGTTTTCTGCAATGCTGTAAGACAGCTTTTAATGTGTTAGAAGTTATATGCACAAAAACTTATGTTAGGACTTCAATGATCAAGATTGTCAGTTTACAGCTTTCTGAGTCCAGTAATGCTGAAATAGTGTTTCTGTTGAAATGAAGTGAAATCAAGCCCAAATCTGCTCAAAAGCTTTTCTCTCTATTAGATAAAGCTGTTTCATTCAGTATTCAGTGCAAATCTTGCCAAACTGAAACAAGCTTATGCCTTATGAAGTACAATGTTTTCTGCAATGCTGTAAGACAGTTTTTAATGTGTTAGAAGTTATATGCACAAAAACTAATGTTAGGACTTCAATGATCAAGATTGTCAGTTTACAGCTTTCTGAGTCCAGTAATGCTGAAATAGTGTTCCTGTTGAAATGAAGTGAAATCAAGCCCAAATCTGCTCAAAAGCTTTTCTCTCTATTAGAGAAAGCTGTTTCATTCAGTATTCAGTGCAAATCTTGCCAAACTGAAACTTGCTTATGTCTTCTGAAATAAAATGTTTTCTGCAATGCTGTAAGACAGTTTTTAATGTGTTAGAAGTTATATACACAAAAACTAATGTTAGGACTGCAATGATCAAGATTGTCAGTTTACAGCTTTCTGAGTCCAGTAATGCTGAAATAGTGTTTCTGTTCAAATGAAGTGTAATCAAGCCCAAATCTGCTCAAAAGCTTTTCTCTCTATTAGATAAAGCTGTTTCATTCAGTATTCAGTGCAAATCTTGCCAAACTGAAACAAGCTTTATGCCTTATGAAGTACAATGTTTTCTGCAATGCTGTAAGACAGCTTTTAATGTGTTAGAAGTTATATGCACAAAAACTTATGTTAGGACTTCAATGATCAAGATTGTCAGTTTACAGCTTTCTGAGTCCAGTAATGCTGAAATAGTGTTTCTGTTGAAATGAAGTGAAATCAAGCCCAAATCTGCTCAAAAGCTTTTCTCTCTATTAGATAAAGCTGTTTCATTCAGTATTCAGTGCAAATCTTGCCAAACTGAAACAAGCTTATGTCTTATGAAGTACAATGTTTTCTGCAATGCTGTAAGACAGTTTTTAATGTGTTAGAAGTAATATGCACAAAAACTTATGTTAGGACTTCAATGATCAAGATTGTCAGTTTACAGCTTTCTGAGTCCAGTAATGCTGAAATAGTGTTTCTGTTGAAATGAAGTGAAATCAAGCCCAAATCTGCTCAAAAGCTTTTCTCTCTATTAGATAAAGCTGTTTCATTCAGTATTCAGTGCAAATCTTGCCAAACTGAAACAAGCTTATGTCTTATGAAGTACAATGTTTTCTGCAATGCTGTAAGACAGCTTTTAATGTGTTAGAAGTTATATGCACAAAAACTTATGTTAGGACTTCAATGATCAAGATTGTCAGTTTACAGCTTTCTGAGTCCAGTAATGCTGAAATAGTGTTTCTGTTGAAATGAAGTGAAATCAAGCCCAAATCTGCTCAAAAGCTTTTCTCTCTATTAGATAAAGCTGTTTCATTCAGTATTCAGTGCAAATCTTGCCAAACTGAAACAAGCTTATGCCTTATGAAGTACAATGTTTTCTGCAATGCTGTAAGACAGTTTTTAATGTGTTAGAAGTTATATGCACAAAAACTAATGTTAGGACTTCAATGATCAAGATTGTCATTTTACAGCTTTCTGAGTCCAGTAATGCTGAAATAGTGTTTCTGTTGAAATGAAGTGAAATCAAGCCCAAATCTGCTCAAAAGCTTTCCTCTCTATTAGATAAAGCTGTTTCATTCAGTATTCAGTGCAAATCTTGCCAAACTGAAACAAGCTTATGTCTTATGAAGTACAATGTTTTCTGCAATGCTGTAAGACAGTTTTTAATGTGTTAGAAGTTATATGCACAAAAACTAATGTTAGGACTTCAATGATCAAGATTGTCAGTTTACAGCTTTTTGAGTCCAGTAATGCTGAAATAGTGTTTCTGTTGAAATGAAGTGAAATCAAGCCCAAATCTGCTCAAAAGCTTTTCTCTCTATTAGATAAAGCTGTTTCATTCAGTATTCAGTGCAAATCTTGCCAAACTGAAACAAGCTTATGCCTTATGAAGTACAATGTTTTCTGCAATGCTGTAAGACAGTTTTTAATGTGTTAGAAGTTATATGCACAAAAACTTATGTTAGGACTTCAATGATCAAGATTGTCAGTTTACAGCTTTCTGAGTCCAGTAATGCTGAAATAGTGTTTCTGTTGAAATGAAGTGAAATCAAGCCCAAATCTGCTCAAAAGCTTTTCTCTCTATTAGATAAAGCTGTTTCATTCAGTATTCAGTGCAAATCTTGCCAAACTGAAACAAGCTTATGTCTTATGAAGTACAATGTTTTCTGCAATGCTGTAAGACAGTTTTTAATGTGTTAGAAGTTATATGCACAAAAACTAATGTTAGGACTTCAATGATCAAGATTGTCAGTTTACAGCTTTCTGAGTCCAGTAATGCTGAAATAGTGTTTCTGTTGAAATGAAGTGAAATCAAGCCCAAATCTGCTCAAAAGCTTTTCTCTCTATTAGATAAAGCTGTTTCATTCAGTATTCAGTGCAAATCTTGCCAAACTGAAACAAGCTTATGTCTTATGAAGTACAATGTTTTCTGCAATGCTGTAAGACAGTTTTTAATGTGTTAGAAGTTATATATGCACAAAAACTAATGTTAGGACTTCAATGATCAAGATTGTCAGTTTACAGCTTTTTGAGTCCAGTAATGCTGAAATAGTGTTTCTGTTGAAATGAAGTGAAATCAAGCCCAAATCTGCTCAAAAGCTTTTCTCTCTATTAGATAAAGCTATTTCATTCAGTATTCAGTGCAAATCTTGCCAAACTGAAACAAGCTTATGCCTTATGAAGTACAATGTTTTCTGCAATGCTGTAAGACAGTTTTTAATGTGTTAGAAGTTATATGCACAAAAACTTATGTTAGGACTTCAATGATCAAGATTGTCAGTTTACAGCTTTCTGAGTCCAGTAATGCTGAAATAGTGTTTCTGTTGAAATGAAGTGAAATCAAGCCCAAATCTGCTCAAAAGCTTTTCTCTCTATTAGATAAAGCTGTTTCATTCAGTATTCAGTGCAAATCTTGCCAAACTGAAACAAGCTTATGTCTTATGAAGTACAATGTTTTCTGCAATGCTGTAAGACAGTTTTTAATGTGTTAGAAGTAATATGCACAAAAACTTATGTTAGGACTTCAATGATCAAGATTGTCAGTTTACAGCTTTCTGAGTCCAGTAATGCTGAAATAGTGTTTCTGTTGAAATGAAGTGAAATCAAGCCCAAATCTGCTCAAAAGCTTTTCTCTCTATTAGATAAAGCTGTTTCATTCAGTATTCAGTGCAAATCTTGCCAAACTGAAACAAGCTTATGTCTTATGAAGTACAATGTTTTCTGCAATGCTGTAAGACAGTTTTTAATGTGTTAGAAGTTATATGCACAAAAACTAATGTTAGGACTTCAATGATCAAGATTGTCAGTTTACAGCTTTTTGAGTCCAGTAATGCTGAAATAGTGTTTCTGTTGAAATGAAGTGAAATCAAGCCCAAATCTGCTCAAAAGCTTTTCTCTCTATTAGATAAAGCTGTTTCATTCAGTATTCAGTGCAAATCTTGCCAAACTGAAACAAGCTTATGCCTTATGAAGTACAATGTTTTCTGCAATGCTGTAAGACAGTTTTTAATGTGTTAGAAGTTATATGCACAAAAACTTATGTTAGGACTTCAATGATCAAGATTGTCAGTTTACAGCTTTCTGAGTCCAGTAATGCTGAAATAGTGTTTCTGTTGAAATGAAGTGAAATCAAGCCCAAATCTGCTCAAAAGCTTTTCTCTCTATTAGATAAAGCTGTTTCATTCAGTATTCAGTGCAAATCTTGCCAAACTGAAACAAGCTTATGTCTTATGAAGTACAATGTTTTCTGCAATGCTGTAAGACAGTTTTTAATGTGTTAGAAGTTATATGCACAAAAACTAATGTTAGGACTTCAATGATCAAGATTGTCAGTTTACAGCTTTCTGAGTCCAGTAATGCTGAAATAGTGTTTCTGTTTAAATGAAGTGAAATCAAGCCCAAATCTGCTCAAAAGCTTTCCTCTCTATTAGATAAAGCTGTTTCATTCAGTATTCAGTGCAAATCTTGCCAAACTGAAACAAGCTTATGCCTTATGAAGTACAATGTTTTCTGCAATGCTGTAAGACAGCTTTTAATGTGTTAGAAGTTATATGCACAAAAACTTATGTTAGGACTTCAATGATCAAGATTGTCAGTTTACAGCTTTCTGAGTCCAGTAATGCTGAAATAGTGTTTCTGTTGAAATGAAGTGAAATCAAGCCCAAATCTGCTCAAAAGCTTTTCTCTCTATTAGATAAAGCTGTTTCATTCAGTATTCAGTGCAAATCTTGCCAAACTGAAACAAGCTTATGTCTTATGAAGTACAATGTTTTCTGCAATGCTGTAAGACAGTTTTTAATGTGTTAGAAGTAATATGCACAAAAACTTATGTTAGGACTTCAATGATCAAGATTGTCAGTTTACAGCTTTCTGAGTCCAGTAATGCTGAAATAGTGTTTCTGTTGAAATGAAGTGAAATCAAGCCCAAATCTGCTCAAAAGCTTTTCTCTCTATTAGATAAAGCTGTTTCATTCAGTATTCAGTGCAAATCTTGCCAAACTGAAACAAGCTTATGTCTTATGAAGTACAATGTTTTCTGCAATGCTGTAAGACAGCTTTTAATGTGTTAGAAGTTATATGCACAAAAACTTATGTTAGGACTTCAATGATCAAGATTGTCAGTTTACAGCTTTCTGAGTCCAGTAATGCTGAAATAGTGTTTCTGTTGAAATGAAGTGAAATCAAGCCCAAATCTGCTCAAAAGCTTTTCTCTCTATTAGATAAAGCTGTTTCATTCAGTATTCAGTGCAAATCTTGCCAAACTGAAACAAGCTTATGCCTTATGAAGTACAATGTTTTCTGCAATGCTGTAAGACAGTTTTTAATGTGTTAGAAGTTATATGCACAAAAACTAATGTTAGGACTTCAATGATCAAGATTGTCATTTTACAGCTTTCTGAGTCCAGTAATGCTGAAATAGTGTTTCTGTTGAAATGAAGTGAAATCAAGCCCAAATCTGCTCAAAAGCTTTCCTCTCTATTAGATAAAGCTGTTTCATTCAGTATTCAGTGCAAATCTTGCCAAACTGAAACAAGCTTATGTCTTATGAAGTACAATGTTTTCTGCAATGCTGTAAGACAGTTTTTAATGTGTTAGAAGTTATATGCACAAAAACTAATGTTAGGACTTCAATGATCAAGATTGTCAGTTTACAGCTTTTTGAGTCCAGTAATGCTGAAATAGTGTTTCTGTTGAAATGAAGTGAAATCAAGCCCAAATCTGCTCAAAAGCTTTTCTCTCTATTAGATAAAGCTGTTTCATTCAGTATTCAGTGCAAATCTTGCCAAAAACTGAAACAAGCTTATGCCTTATGAAGTACAATGTTTTCTGCAATGCTGTAAGACAGTTTTTAATGTGTTAGAAGTTATATGCACAAAAACTTATGTTAGGACTTCAATGATCAAGATTGTCAGTTTACAGCTTTCTGAGTCCAGTAATGCTGAAATAGTGTTTCTGTTGAAATGAAGTGAAATCAAGCCCAAATCTGCTCAAAAGCTTTTCTCTCTATTAGATAAAGCTGTTTCATTCAGTATTCAGTGCAAATCTTGCCAAACTGAAACAAGCTTATGTCTTATGAAGTACAATGTTTTCTGCAATGCTGTAAGACAGTTTTTAATGTGTTAGAAGTTATATGCACAAAAACTAATGTTAGGACTTCAATGATCAAGATTGTCAGTTTACAGCTTTCTGAGTCCAGTAATGCTGAAATAGTGTTTCTGTTGAAATGAAGTGAAATCAAGCCCAAATCTGCTCAAAAGCTTTTCTCTCTATTAGATAAAGCTGTTTCATTCAGTATTCAGTGCAAATCTTGCCAAACTGAAACAAGCTTATGTCTTATGAAGTACAATGTTTTCTGCAATGCTGTAAGACAGTTTTTAATGTGTTAGAAGTTATATATGCACAAAAACTAATGTTAGGACTTCAATGATCAAGATTGTCAGTTTACAGCTTTTTGAGTCCAGTAATGCTGAAATAGTGTTTCTGTTGAAATGAAGTGAAATCAAGCCCAAATCTGCTCAAAAGCTTTTCTCTCTATTAGATAAAGCTATTTCATTCAGTATTCAGTGCAAATCTTGCCAAACTGAAACAAGCTTATGCCTTATGAAGTACAATGTTTTCTGCAATGCTGTAAGACAGTTTTTAATGTGTTAGAAGTTATATGCACAAAAACTTATGTTAGGACTTCAATGATCAAGATTGTCAGTTTACAGCTTTCTGAGTCCAGTAATGCTGAAATAGTGTTTCTGTTGAAATGAAGTGAAATCAAGCCCAAATCTGCTCAAAAGCTTTTCTCTCTATTAGATAAAGCTGTTTCATTCAGTATTCAGTGCAAATCTTGCCAAACTGAAACAAGCTTATGTCTTATGAAGTACAATGTTTTCTGCAATGCTGTAAGACAGTTTTTAATGTGTTAGAAGTAATATGCACAAAAACTTATGTTAGGACTTCAATGATCAAGATTGTCAGTTTACAGCTTTCTGAGTCCAGTAATGCTGAAATAGTGTTTCTGTTGAAATGAAGTGAAATCAAGCCCAAATCTGCTCAAAAGCTTTTCTCTCTATTAGATAAAGCTGTTTCATTCAGTATTCAGTGCAAATCTTGCCAAACTGAAACAAGCTTATGTCTTATGAAGTACAATGTTTTCTGCAATGCTGTAAGACAGTTTTTAATGTGTTAGAAGTTATATGCACAAAAACTAATGTTAGGACTTCAATGATCAAGATTGTCAGTTTACAGCTTTTTGAGTCCAGTAATGCTGAAATAGTGTTTCTGTTGAAATGAAGTGAAATCAAGCCCAAATCTGCTCAAAAGCTTTTCTCTCTATTAGATAAAGCTGTTTCATTCAGTATTCAGTGCAAATCTTGCCAAACTGAAACAAGCTTATGCCTTATGAAGTACAATGTTTTCTGCAATGCTGTAAGACAGTTTTTAATGTGTTAGAAGTTATATGCACAAAAACTTATGTTAGGACTTCAATGATCAAGATTGTCAGTTTACAGCTTTCTGAGTCCAGTAATGCTGAAATAGTGTTTCTGTTGAAATGAAGTGAAATCAAGCCCAAATCTGCTCAAAAGCTTTTCTCTCTATTAGATAAAGCTGTTTCATTCAGTATTCAGTGCAAATCTTGCCAAACTGAAACAAGCTTATGTCTTATGAAGTACAATGTTTTCTGCAATGCTGTAAGACAGTTTTTAATGTGTTAGAAGTTATATGCACAAAAACTAATGTTAGGACTTCAATGATCAAGATTGTCAGTTTACAGCTTTCTGAGTCCAGTAATGCTGAAATAGTGTTTCTGTTGAAATGAAGTGAAATCAAGCCCAAATCTGCTCAAAAGCTTTTCTCTCTATTAGATAAAGCTGTTTCATTCAGTATTCAGTGCAAATCTTGCCAAACTGAAACAAGCTTATGTCTTATGAAGTACAATGTTTTCTGCAATGCTGTAAGACAGTTTTTAATGTGTTAGAAGTTATATGCACAAAAACTAATGTTAGGACTTCAATGATCAAGATTGTCAGTTTACAGCTTTTTGAGTCCAGTAATGCTGAAATAGTGTTTCTGTTGAAATGAAGTGAAATCAAGCCCAAATCTGCTCAAAAGCTTTTCTCTCTATTAGATAAAGCTATTTCATTCAGTATTCAGTGCAAATCTTGCCAAACTGAAACAAGCTTATGCCTTATGAAGTACAATGTTTTCTGCAATGCTGTAAGACAGTTTTTAATGTGTTAGAAGTTATATGCACAAAAACTTATGTTAGGACTTCAATGATCAAGATTGTCAGTTTACAGCTTTCTGAGTCCAGTAATGCTGAAATAGTGTTTCTGTTGAAATGAAGTGAAATCAAGCCCAAATCTGCTCAAAAGCTTTTCTCTCTATTAGATAAAGCTGTTTCATTCAGTATTCAGTGCAAATCTTGCCAAACTGAAACAAGCTTATGTCTTATGAAGTACAATGTTTTCTGCAATGCTGTAAGACAGTTTTTAATGTGTTAGAAGTTATATGCACAAAAACTAATGTTAGGACTTCAATGATCAAGATTGTCAGTTTACAGCTTTCTGAGTCCAGTAATGCTGAAATAGTGTTTCTGTTGAAATGAAGTGAAATCAAGCCCAAATCTGCTCAAAAGCTTTTCTCTCTATTAGATAAAGCTGTTTCATTCAGTATTCAGTGCAAATCTTGCCAAACTGAAACAAGCTTATGTCTTATGAAGTACAATGTTTTCTGCAATGCTGTAAGACAGTTTTTAATGTGTTAGAAGTTATATGCACAAAAACTAATGTTAGGACTTCAATGATCAAGATTGTCAGTTTACAGCTTTCTGAGTCCAGTAATGCTGAAATAGTGTTTCTGTTCAAATGAAGTGAAATCAAGCCCAAATCTGCTCAAAAGCTTTTCTCTCTATTAGATAAAGCTGTTTCATTCAGTATTCAGTGCAAATCTTGCCAAACTGAAACAAGCTTATGTCTTATGAAGTACAATGTTTTCTGCAATGCTGTAAGACAGTTTTTAATGTGTTAGAAGTAATATGCACAAAAACTTATGTTAGGACTTCAATGATCAAGATTGTCAGTTTACAGCTTTCTGAGTCCAGTAATGCTGAAATAGTGTTTCTGTTGAAATGAAGTGAAATCAAGCCCAAATCTGCTCAAAAGCTTTTCTCTCTATTAGATAAAGCTGTTTCATTCAGTATTCAGTGCAAATCTTGCCAAACTGAAACAAGCTTATGTCTTATGAAGTACAATGTTTTCTGCAATGCTGTAAGACAGCTTTTAATGTGTTAGAAGTTATATGCACAAAAACTTATGTTAGGACTTCAATGATCAAGATTGTCAGTTTACAGCTTTCTGAGTCCAGTAATGCTGAAATAGTGTTTCTGTTGAAATGAAGTGAAATCAAGCCCAAATCTGCTCAAAAGCTTTTCTCTCTATTAGATAAAGCTGTTTCATTCAGTATTCAGTGCAAATCTTGCCAAACTGAAACAAGCTTATGCCTTATGAAGTACAATGTTTTCTGCAATGCTGTAAGACAGTTTTTAATGTGTTAGAAGTTATATGCACAAAAACTAATGTTAGGACTTCAATGATCAAGATTGTCATTTTACAGCTTTCTGAGTCCAGTAATGCTGAAATAGTGTTTCTGTTGAAATGAAGTGAAATCAAGCCCAAATCTGCTCAAAAGCTTTCCTCTCTATTAGATAAAGCTGTTTCATTCAGTATTCAGTGCAAATCTTGCCAAACTGAAACAAGCTTATGTCTTATGAAGTACAATGTTTTCTGCAATGCTGTAAGACAGTTTTTAATGTGTTAGAAGTTATATGCACAAAAACTAATGTTAGGACTTCAATGATCAAGATTGTCAGTTTACAGCTTTTTGAGTCCAGTAATGCTGAAATAGTGTTTCTGTTGAAATGAAGTGAAATCAAGCCCAAATCTGCTCAAAAGCTTTTCTCTCTATTAGATAAAGCTGTTTCATTCAGTATTCAGTGCAAATCTTGCCAAACTGAAACAAGCTTATGCCTTATGAAGTACAATGTTTTCTGCAATGCTGTAAGACAGTTTTTAATGTGTTAGAAGTTATATGCACAAAAACTTATGTTAGGACTTCAATGATCAAGATTGTCAGTTTACAGCTTTCTGAGTCCAGTAATGCTGAAATAGTGTTTCTGTTGAAATGAAGTGAAATCAAGCCCAAATCTGCTCAAAAGCTTTTCTCTCTATTAGATAAAGCTGTTTCATTCAGTATTCAGTGCAAATCTTGCCAAACTGAAACAAGCTTATGTCTTATGAAGTACAATGTTTTCTGCAATGCTGTAAGACAGTTTTTAATGTGTTAGAAGTTATATGCACAAAAACTAATGTTAGGACTTCAATGATCAAGATTGTCAGTTTACAGCTTTTTGAGTCCAGTAATGCTGAAATAGTGTTTCTGTTGAAATGAAGTGAAATCAAGCCCAAATCTGCTCAAAAGCTTTTCTCTCTATTAGATAAAGCTATTTCATTCAGTATTCAGTGCAAATCTTGCCAAACTGAAACAAGCTTATGCCTTATGAAGTACAATGTTTTCTGCAATGCTGTAAGACAGTTTTTAATGTGTTAGAAGTTATATGCACAAAAACTTATGTTAGGACTTCAATGATCAAGATTGTCAGTTTACAGCTTTCTGAGTCCAGTAATGCTGAAATAGTGTTTCTGTTGAAATGAAGTGAAATCAAGCCCAAATCTGCTCAAAAGCTTTTCTCTCTATTAGATAAAGCTGTTTCATTCAGTATTCAGTGCAAATCTTGCCAAACTGAAACAAGCTTATGTCTTATGAAGTACAATGTTTTCTGCAATGCTGTAAGACAGTTTTTAATGTGTTAGAAGTAATATGCACAAAAACTTATGTTAGGACTTCAATGATCAAGATTGTCAGTTTACAGCTTTCTGAGTCCAGTAATGCTGAAATAGTGTTTCTGTTGAAATGAAGTGAAATCAAGCCCAAATCTGCTCAAAAGCTTTTCTCTCTATTAGATAAAGCTGTTTCATTCAGTATTCAGTGCAAATCTTGCCAAACTGAAACAAGCTTATGTCTTATGAAGTACAATGTTTTCTGCAATGCTGTAAGACAGTTTTTAATGTGTTAGAAGTTATATGCACAAAAACTAATGTTAGGACTTCAATGATCAAGATTGTCAGTTTACAGCTTTCTGAGTCCAGTAATGCTGAAATAGTGTTTCTGTTCAAATGAAGTGAAATCAAGCCCAAATCTGCTCAAAAGCTTTTCTCTCTATTAGATAAAGCTGTTTCATTCAGTATTCAGTGCAAATCTTGCCAAACTGAAACAAGCTTATGCCTTATGAAGTACAATGTTTTCTGCAATACTGTAAGACAGCTTTTAATGTGTTAGAAGTTATATGCACAAAAACTTATGTTAGGACTTCAATGATCAAGATTGTCAGTTTACAGCTTTCTGAGTCCAGTAATGCTGAAATAGTGTTTCTGTTGAAATGAAGTGAAATCAAGCCCAAATCTGCTCAAAAGCTTTTCTCTCTATTAGATAAAGCTGTTTCATTCAGTATTCAGTGCAAATCTTGCCAAACTGAAACAAGCTTATGTCTTATGAAGTACAATGTTTTCTGCAATGCTGTAAGACAGTTTTTAATGTGTTAGAAGTAATATGCACAAAAACTTATGTTAGGACTTCAATGATCAAGATTGTCAGTTTACAGCTTTCTGAGTCCAGTAATGCTGAAATAGTGTTTCTGTTGAAATGAAGTGAAATCAAGCCCAAATCTGCTCAAAAGCTTTTCTCTCTATTAGATAAAGCTGTTTCATTCAGTATTCAGTGCAAATCTTGCCAAACTGAAACAAGCTTATGCCTTATGAAGTACAATGTTTTCTGCAATGCTGTAAGACAGTTTTTAATGTGTTAGAAGTTATATGCACAAAAACTAATGTTAGGACTTCAATGATCAAGATTGTCATTTTACAGCTTTCTGAGTCCAGTAATGCTGAAATAGTGTTTCTGTTGAAATGAAGTGAAATCAAGCCCAAATCTGCTCAAAAGCTTTCCTCTCTATTAGATAAAGCTGTTTCATTCAGTATTCAGTGCAAATCTTGCCAAACTGAAACAAGCTTATGTCTTATGAAGTACAATGTTTTCTGCAATGCTGTAAGACAGTTTTTAATGTGTTAGAAGTTATATGCACAAAAACTAATGTTAGGACTTCAATGATCAAGATTGTCAGTTTACAGCTTTTTGAGTCCAGTAATGCTGAAATAGTGTTTCTGTTGAAATGAAGTGAAATCAAGCCCAAATCTGCTCAAAAGCTTTTCTCTCTATTAGATAAAGCTGTTTCATTCAGTATTCAGTGCAAATCTTGCCAAACTGAAACAAGCTTATGCCTTATGAAGTACAATGTTTTCTGCAATGCTGTAAGACAGTTTTTAATGTGTTAGAAGTTATATGCACAAAAACTTATGTTAGGACTTCAATGATCAAGATTGTCAGTTTACAGCTTTCTGAGTCCAGTAATGCTGAAATAGTGTTTCTGTTGAAATGAAGTGAAATCAAGCCCAAATCTGCTCAAAAGCTTTTCTCTCTATTAGATAAAGCTGTTTCATTCAGTATTCAGTGCAAATCTTGCCAAACTGAAACAAGCTTATGTCTTATGAAGTACAATGTTTTCTGCAATGCTGTAAGACAGTTTTTAATGTGTTAGAAGTTATATGCACAAAAACTAATGTTAGGACTTCAATGATCAAGATTGTCAGTTTACAGCTTTCTGAGTCCAGTAATGCTGAAATAGTGTTTCTGTTGAAATGAAGTGAAATCAAGCCCAAATCTGCTCAAAAGCTTTTCTCTCTATTAGATAAAGCTGTTTCATTCAGTATTCAGTGCAAATCTTGCCAAACTGAAACAAGCTTATGCCTTATGAAGTACAATGTTTTCTGCAATGCTGTAAGACAGTTTTTAATGTGTTAGAAGTAATATGCACAAAAACTTATGTTAGGACTTCAATGATCAAGATTGTCAGTTTACAGCTTTCTGAGTCCAGTAATGCTGAAATAGTGTTTCTGTTGAAATGAAGTGAAATCAAGCCCAAATCTGCTCAAAAGCTTTTCTCTCTATTAGATAAAGCTGTTTCATTCAGTATTCAGTGCAAATCTTGCCAAACTGAAACAAGCTTATGCCTTATGAAGTACAATGTTTTCTGCAATGCTGTAAGACAGTTTTTAATGTGTTAGAAGTTATATGCACAAAAACTAATGTTAGGACTTCAATGATCAAGATTGTCATTTTACAGCTTTCTGAGTCCAGTAATGCTGAAATAGTGTTTCTGTTGAAATGAAGTGAAATCAAGCCCAAATCTGCTCAAAAGCTTTCCTCTCTATTAGATAAAGCTGTTTCATTCAGTATTCAGTGCAAATCTTGCCAAACTGAAACAAGCTTATGTCTTATGAAGTACAATGTTTTCTGCAATGCTGTAAGACAGTTTTTAATGTGTTAGAAGTTATATGCACAAAAACTAATGTTAGGACTTCAATGATCAAGATTGTCAGTTTACAGCTTTTTGAGTCCAGTAATGCTGAAATAGTGTTTCTGTTGAAATGAAGTGAAATCAAGCCCAAATCTGCTCAAAAGCTTTTCTCTCTATTAGATAAAGCTGTTTCATTCAGTATTCAGTGCAAATCTTGCCAAACTGAAACAAGCTTATGCCTTATGAAGTACAATGTTTTCTGCAATGCTGTAAGACAGTTTTTAATGTGTTAGAAGTTATATGCACAAAAACTTATGTTAGGACTTCAATGATCAAGATTGTCAGTTTACAGCTTTCTGAGTCCAGTAATGCTGAAATAGTGTTTCTGTTGAAATGAAGTGAAATCAAGCCCAAATCTGCTCAAAAGCTTTTCTCTCTATTAGATAAAGCTGTTTCATTCAGTATTCAGTGCAAATCTTGCCAAACTGAAACAAGCTTATGCCTTATGAAGTACAATGTTTTCTGCAATGCTGTAAGACAGTTTTTAATGTGTTAGAAGTTATATGCACAAAAACTAATGTTAGGACTTCAATGATCAAGATTGTCAGTTTACAGCTTTCTGAGTCCAGTAATGTTGAAATAGTGTTTCTGTTCAAATGAAGTGAAATCAAGCCCAAATCTGCTCAAAAGCTTTTCTCTCTATTAGAGAAAGCTGTTTCATTCAATATTCAGTGCAAATCTTGCCAAACTGAAACAAGCTTATGCCTTATGAAGTACAATGTTTTCTGCAATGCTGTAAGACAGTTTTTAATGTGTTAGAAGTTATATGCACAAAAACTTATGTTAGGACTTCAATGATCAAGATTGTCAGTTTACAGCTTTCTGAGTCCAGTAATGCTGAAATAGTGTTTCTGTTGAAATGAAGTGAAATCAAGCCCAAATCTGCTCAAAAGCTTTTCTCTCTATTAGATAAAGCTGTTTCATTCAGTATTCAGTGCAAATCTTGCCAAACTGAAACAAGCTTATGTCTTATGAAGTACAATGTTTTCTGCAATGCTGTAAGACAGTTTTTAATGTGTTAGAAGTTATATGCACAAAAACTAATGTTAGGACTTCAATGATCAAGATTGTCAGTTTACAGCTTTCTGAGTCCAGTAATGCTGAAATAGTGTTTCTGTTCAAATGAAGTGAAATCAAGCCCAAATCTGCTCAAAAGCTTTTCTCTCTATTAGAGAAAGCTGTTTCATTCAGTATTCAGTGCAAATCTTGCCAAACTGAAACTTGCTTATGTCTTCTGAAATAAAATGTTTTCTGCAATGCTGTAAGACAGTTTTTAATGTGTTAGAAGTTATATACACAAAAACTAATGTTAGGACTGCAATGATCAAGATTGTCAGTTTACAGCTTTCTGAGTCCAGTAATGTTGAAATAGTGTTTCTGTTCAAATGAAGTGAAATCAAGCCCATATCTGCTCAAAAGCTTTTCTCACTATTAGAGAAAGCTGTTTCATTCAATATTCAGTGCAAATCTTGCCAAACTGAAACAAGCTTATGCCTTATGAAGTACAATGTTTTCTGCAATGCTGTAAGACAGTTTTTAATGTGTAAGAAGTTATATGCACAAAAACTAATGTTAGGACTGCAATGATCAAGATTGTCAGTTTACAGCTTTCTGAGTCCAGTAATGTTGAAATAGTGTTTCTGTTCAAATGAAGTGAAATCAAGCCCAAATCTGCTCAAAAGCTTTTCTCTCTATTAGAGAAAGCTGTTTCATTCAATATTCAGTGCAAATCTTGCCAAACTGAAACAAGCTTATGCCTTATGAAGTACAATGTTTTCTGCAATGCTGTAAGACAGTTTTTAATGTGTTAGAAGTTATATGCACAAAAACTTATGTTAGGACTTCAATGATCAAGATTGTCAGTTTACAGCTTTCTGAGTCCAGTAATGCTGAAATAGTGTTTCTGTTGAAATGAAGTGAAATCAAGCCCAAATCTGCTCAAAAGCTTTTCTCTCTATTAGATAAAGCTGTTTCATTCAGTATTCAGTGCAAATCTTGCCAAACTGAAACAAGCTTATGTCTTATGAAGTACAATGTTTTCTGCAATGCTGTAAGACAGTTTTTAATGTGTTAGAAGTTATATGCACAAAAACTAATGTTAGGACTTCAATGATCAAGGTTGTCAGTTTACAGCTTTCTGAGTCCAGTAATGCTGAAATACTGTTTCTGTTGAAATGAAGTGAAATCAAGCCCAAATCTGCTCAAAAGCTTTTCTCTCTATTAGATAAAGCTGTTTCATTCAGTATTCAGTGCAAATCTTGCCAAACTGAAACAAGCTTATGTCTTATGAAGTACAATGTTTTCTGCAATGCTGTAAGACAGTTTTTAATGTGTTAGAAGTAATATGCACAAAAACTTATGTTAGGACTTCAATGATCAAGATTGTCAGTTTACAGCTTTCTGAGTCCAGTAATGCTGAAATAGTGTTCCTGTTCAAATGAAGTGAAATCAAGCCCAAATCTGCTCAAAAGCTTTTCTCTCTATTAGAGAAAGCTGTTTCATTCAGTATTCAGTGCAAATCTTGCCAAACTGAAACATGCTTATGTCTTATGAAATAAAATGTTTTCTACAATGCTGTAAGACAGTTTTTAATGTGTTAGAAGTTATATACACAAAAACTAATGTTAGGACTGCAATGATCAAGATTGTCAGTTTACAGCTTTCTGTGTCCAGTAATGTTGAAATAGTGTTTCTGTTCAAATGAAGTGAAATCAAGCCCAAATCTGCTCAAAAGCTTTTCTCTCTATTAGAGAAAGCTGTTTCATTCAATATTCAGTGCAAATCTTGCCAAACTGAAACAAGCTTATGCCTTATGAAGTACAATGTTTTCTGCAATGCTGTAAGACAGCTTTTAATGTGTTAGAAGTTATATGCACAAAAACTAATGTTAGGACTTCAATGATCAAGATTGTCAGTTTACAGCTTTCTGAGTCCAGTAATGCTGAAATAGTGTTTCTGTTCAAATGAAGTGAAATCAAGCCCAAATCTGCTCAAAAGCTTTTCTCTCTATTAGATAAAGCTGTTTCATTCAGTATTCAGTGCAAATCTTGCCAAACTGAAACAAGCTTATGTCTTATGAAGTACAATGTTTTCTGCAATGCTGTAAGACAGTTTTTAATGTGTTAGAAGTTATATGCACAAAAACTAATGTTAGGACTTCAATGATCAAGATTGTCAGTTTACAGCTTTCTGAGTCCAGTAATGCTGAAATAGTGTTTCTGTTGAAATGAAGTGAAATCAAGCCCAAATCTGCTCAAAAGCTTTTCTCTCTATTAGATAAAGCTGTTTCATTCAGTATTCAGTGCAAATCTTGCCAAACTGAAACAAGCTTATGTCTTATGAAGTACAATGTTTTCTGCAATGCTGTAAGACAGTTTTTAATGTGTTAGAAGTTATATGCACAAAAACTTATGTTAGGACTTCAATGATCAAGATTGTCAGTTTACAGCTTTCTGAGTCCAGTAATGCTGAAATAGTGTTTCTGTTGAAATGAAGTGAAATCAAGCCCAAATCTGCTCAAAAGCTTTTCTCTCTATTAGATAAAGCTGTTTCATTCAGTATTCAGTGCAAATCTTGCCAAACTGAAACAAGCTTATGTCTTATGAAGTACAATGTTTTCTGCAATGCTGTAAGACAGTTTTTAATGTGTTAGAAGTTATATGCACAAAAACTAATGTAAGGACTTCAATGATCAAGATTGTCAGTTTACAGCTTTCTGAGTCCAGTAATGCTGAAATAGTGTTTCTGTTGAAATGAAGTGAAATCAAGCCCAAATCTGCTCAAAAGCTTTTCTCTCTATTAGATAAAGCTGTTTCATTCAGTATTCAGTGCAAATCTTGCCAAACTGAAACAAGCTTATGTCTTATGAAGTAAAATGTTTTCTGCAATGCTGTAAGACAGCTTTTAATGTGTTAGAAGTTATATGCACAAAAACTTATGTTAGGACTTCAATGATCAAGATTGTCAGTTTACAGCTTTCTGAGTCCAGTAATGCTGAAATAGTGTTTCTGTTGAAATGAAGTGAAATCAAGCCCAAATCTGCTCAAAAGCTTTTCTCTCTATTAGATAAAGCTGTTTCATTCAGTATTCAGTGCAAATCTTGCCAAACTGAAACAAGCTTATGCCTTATGAAGTACAATGTTTTCTGCAATGCTGTAAGACAGTTTTTAATGTGTTAGAAGTTATATGCACAAAAACTAATGTTAGGACTTCAATGATCAAGATTGTCAGTTTACAGCTTTCTGAGTCCAGTAATGTTGAAATAGTGTTTCTGTTCAAATGAAGTGAAATCAAGCCCAAATCTGCTCAAAAGCTTTTCTCTCTATTAGAGAAAGCTGTTTCATTCAATATTCAGTGCAAATCTTGCCAAACTGAAACAAGCTTATGCCTTATGAAGTACAATGTTTTCTGCAATGCTGTAAGACAGTTTTTAATGTGTTAGAAGTTATATGCACAAAAACTTATGTTAGGACTTCAATGATCAAGATTGTCAGTTTACAGCTTTCTGAGTCCAGTAATGCTGAAATAGTGTTTCTGTTGAAATGAAGTGAAATCAAGCCCAAATCTGCTCAAAAGCTTTTCTCTCTATTAGATAAAGCTGTTTCATTCAGTATTCAGTGCAAATCTTGCCAAACTGAAACAAGCTTATGTCTTATGAAGTACAATGTTTTCTGCAATGCTGTAAGACAGTTTTTAATGTGTTAGAAGTTATATGCACAAAAACTAATGTTAGGACTTCAATGATCAAGATTGTCAGTTTACAGCTTTCTGAGTCCAGTAATGCTGAAATAGTGTTTCTGTTCAAATGAAGTGAAATCAAGCCCAAATCTGCTCAAAAGCTTTTCTCTCTATTAGAGAAAGCTGTTTCATTCAGTATTCAGTGCAAATCTTGCCAAACTGAAACTTGCTTATGTCTTCTGAAATAAAATGTTTTCTGCAATGCTGTAAGACAGTTTTTAATGTGTTAGAAGTTATATACACAAAAACTAATGTTAGGACTGCAATGATCAAGATTGTCAGTTTACAGCTTTCTGAGTCCAGTAATGTTGAAATAGTGTTTCTGTTCAAATGAAGTGAAATCAAGCCCAAATCTGCTCAAAAGCTTTTCTCACTATTAGAGAAAGCTGTTTCATTCAATATTCAGTGCAAATCTTGCCAAACTGAAACAAGCTTATGCCTTATGAAGTACAATGTTTTCTGCAATGCTGTAAGACAGTTTTTAATGTGTAAGAAGTTATATGCACAAAAACTTATGTTAGGACTTCAATGATCAAGATTGTCAGTTTACAGCTTTCTGAGTCCAGTAATGCTGAAATAGTGTTTCTGTTGAAATGAAGTGAAATCAAGCCCAAATCTGCTCAAAAGCTTTTCTCTCTATTAGATAAAGCTGTTTCATTCAGTATTCAGTGCAAATCTTGCCAAACTGAAACAAGCTTATGTCTTATGAAGTACAATGTTTTCTGCAATGCTGTAAGACAGTTTTTAATGTGTTAGAAGTTATATGCACAAAAACTAATGTTAGGACTTCAATGATCAAGGTTGTCAGTTTACAGCTTTCTGAGTCCAGTAATGCTGAAATACTGTTTCTGTTGAAATGAAGTGAAATCAAGCCCAAATCTGCTCAAAAGCTTTTCTCTCTATTAGATAAAGCTGTTTCATTCAGTATTCAGTGCAAATCTTGCCAAACTGAAACAAGCTTATGTCTTATGAAGTACAATGTTTTCTGCAATGCTGTAAGACAGTTTTTAATGTGTTAGAAGTAATATGCACAAAAACTTATGTTAGGACTTCAATGATCAAGATTGTCAGTTTACAGCTTTCTGAGTCCAGTAATGCTGAAATAGTGTTTCTGTTGAAATGAAGTGAAATCAAGCCCAAATCTGCTCAAAAGCTTTTCTCTCTATTAGATAAAGCTGTTTCATTCAGTATTCAGTGCAAATCTTGCCAAACTGAAACAAGCTTATGTCTTATGAAGTACAATGTTTTCTGCAATGCTGTAAGACAGCTTTTAATGTGTTAGAAGTTATATGCACAAAAACTTATGTTAGGACTTCAATGATCAAGATTGTCAGTTTACAGCTTTCTGAGTCCAGTAATGCTGAAATAGTGTTTCTGTTGAAATGAAGTGAAATCAAGCCCAAATCTGCTCAAAAGCTTTTCTCTCTATTAGATAAAGCTGTTTCATTCAGTATTCAGTGCAAATCTTGCCAAACTGAAACAAGCTTATGCCTTATGAAGTACAATGTTTTCTGCAATGCTGTAAGACAGTTTTTAATGTGTTAGAAGTTATATGCACAAAAACTAATGCTAGGACTTCAATGATCAAGATTGTCAGTTTACAGCTTTCTGAGTCCAGTAATGCTGAAATAGTGTTTCTGTTGAAATGAAGTGAAATCAAGCCCAAATCTGCTCAAAAGCTTTTCTCTCTATTAGATAAAGCTGTTTCATTCAGTATTCAGTGCAAATCTTGCCAAACTGAAACAAGCTTATGTCTTATGAAGTACAATGTTTTCTGCAATGCTGTAAGACAGTTTTTAATGTGTTAGAAGTTATATGCACAAAAACTAATGTTAGGACTTCAATGATCAAGATTGTCAGTTTACAGCTTTCTGAGTCCAGTAATGCTGAAATAGTGTTTCTGTTGAAATGAAGTGAAATCAAGCCCAAATCTGCTCAAAAGCTTTTCTCTCTATTAGATAAAGCTGTTTCATTCAGTATTCAGTGCAAATCTTGCCAAACTGAAACAAGCTTATGTCTTATGATGTACAATGTTTTCTGCAATGCTGTAAGACAGTTTTTAAGGTGTTAGAAGTAATATGCACAAAAACTTATGTTAGGACTTCAATGATCAAGATTGTCAGTTTACAGCTTTCTGAGTCCAGTAATGCTGAAATAGTGTTTCTGTTCAAATGAAGTGAAATCAAGCCCAAATCTGCTCAAAAGCTTTTCTCTCTATTAGATAAAGCTGTTTCATTCAGTATTCAGTGCAAATCTTGCCAAACTGAAACAAGCTTATGCCTTATGAAGTACAATGTTTTCTGCAATGCTGTAAGACAGCTTTTAATGTGTTAGAAGTTATATGCACAAAAACTTATGTTAGGACTTCAATGATCAAGATTGTCAGTTTACAGCTTTCTGAGTCCAGTAATGCTGAAATAGTGTTTCTGTTGAAATGAAGTGAAATCAAGCCCAAATCTGCTCAAAAGCTTTTCTCTCTATTAGATAAAGCTGTTTCATTCAGTATTCAGTGCAAATCTTGCCAAACTGAAACAAGCTTATGCCTTATGAAGTACAATGTTTTCTGCAATGCTGTAAGACAGTTTTTAATGTGTTAGAAGTTAAATGCACAAAAACTAATGTTAGGACTTCAATGATCAAGATTGTCAGTTTACAGCTTTCTGAGTCCAGTAATGCTGAAATAGTGTTCCTGTTCAAATGAAGTGAAATCAAGCCCAAATCTGCTCAAAAGCTTTTCTCTCTATTAGAGAAAGCTGTTTCATTCAGTATTCAGTGCAAATCTTGCCAAACTGAAACATGCTTATGTCTTATGAAATAAAATGTTTTCTGCAATGCTGTAAGACAGTTTTTAATGTGTTAGAAGTTATATACACAAAAACTAATGTTAGGACTGCAATGATCAAGATTGTCAGTTTACAGCTTTCTGTGTCCAGTAATGTTGAAATAGTGTTTCTGTTCAAATGAAGTGAAATCAAGCCCAAATCTGCTCAAAAGCTTTTCTCTCTATTAGAGAAAGCTGTTTCATTCAATATTCAGTGCAAATCTTGCCAAACTGAAACAAGCTTATGCCTTATGAAGTACAATGTTTTCTGCAATGCTGTAAGACAGCTTTTAATGTGTTAGAAGTTATATGCACAAAAACTAATGTTAGGACTTCAATGATCAAGATTGTCAGTTTACAAATTTCTGAGTCCAGTAATGCTGAAATAGTGTTTCTGTTGAAATGAAGTGAAATCAAGCCCAAATCTGCTCAAAAGCTTTTCTCTCTATTAGATAAAGCTGTTTCATTCAGTATTCAGTGCAAATCTTGCCAAACTGAAACAAGCTTATGTCTTATGAAGTACAATGTTTTCTGCAATGCTGTAAGACAGTTTTTAATGTGTTAGAAGTTATATGCACAAAAACTTATGTTAGGACTTCAATGTTCAAGATTGTCAGTTTACAGCTTTCTGAGTCCAGTAATGCTGAAATAGTGTTTCTGTTGAAATGAAGTGAAATCAAGCCCAAATCTGCTCAAAAGCTTTTCTCTCTATTAGATAAAGCTGTTTCATTCAGTATTCAGTGCAAATCTTGCCAAACTGAAACAAGCTTATGCCTTATGAAGTACAATGTTTTCTGCAATGCTGTAAGACAGTTTTTAATGTGTTAGAAGTTATATGCACAAAAACTTATGTTAGGACTTCAATGATCAAGATTGTCAGTTTACAGCTTTCTGAGTCCAGTAATGCTGAAATAGTGTTTCTGTTGAAATGAAGTGAAATCAAGCCCAAATCTGCTCAAAAGCTTTTCTCTCTATTAGAGAAAGCTGTTTCATTCAGTATTCAGTGCAAATCTTGCCAAACTGAAACTTGCTTATGTCTTCTGAAATAAAATGTTTTCTGCAATGCTGTAAGACAGTTTTTAATGTGTTAGAAGTTATATACACAAAAACTAATGTTAGGACTGCAATGATCAAGATTGTCAGTTTACAGCTTTCTGAGTCCAGTAATGCTGAAATAGTGTTTCTGTTCAAGTGAAGTGTAATCAAGCCCAAATCTGCTCAAAAGCTTTTCTCTCTATTAGATAAAGCTGTTTCATTCAGTATTCAGTGCAAATCTTGCCAAACTGAAACAAGCTTATGCCTTATGAAGTACAATGTTTTCTGCAATGCTGTAAGACAGCTTTTAATGTGTTAGAAGTTATATGCACAAAAACTTATGTTAGGACTTCAATGATCAAGATTGTCAGTTTACAGCTTTCTGAGTCCAGTAATGCTGAAATAGTGTTTCTGTTGAAATGAAGTGAAATCAAGCCCAAATCTGCTCAAAAGCTTTTCTCTCTATTAGATAAAGCTGTTTCATTCAGTATTCAGTGCAAATCTTGCCAAACTGAAACAAGCTTATGTCTTATGAAGTACAATGTTTTCTGCAATGCTGTAAGACAGTTTTTAATGTGTTAGAAGTAATATGCACAAAAACTTATGTTAGGACTTCAATGATCAAGATTGTCAGTTTACAGCTTTCTGAGTCCAGTAATGCTGAAATAGTGTTTCTGTTGAAATGAAGTGAAATCAAGCCCAAATCTGCTCAAAAGCTTTTCTCTCTATTAGATAAAGCTGTTTCATTCAGTATTCAGTGCAAATCTTGCCAAACTGAAACAAGCTTATGTCTTATGAAGTACAATGTTTTCTGCAATGCTGTAAGACAGCTTTTAATGTGTTAGAAGTTATATGCACAAAAACTTATGTTAGGACTTCAATGATCAAGATTGTCAGTTTACAGCTTTCTGAGTCCAGTAATGCTGAAATAGTGTTTCTGTTGAAATGAAGTGAAATCAAGCCCAAATCTGCTCAAAAGCTTTTCTCTCTATTAGATAAAGCTGTTTCATTCAGTATTCAGTGCAAATCTTGCCAAACTGAAACAAGCTTATGCCTTATGAAGTACAATGTTTTCTGCAATGCTGTAAGACAGTTTTTAATGTGTTAGAAGTTATATGCACAAAAACTAATGTTAGGACTTCAATGATCAAGATTGTCATTTTACAGCTTTCTGAGTCCAGTAATGCTGAAATAGTGTTTCTGTTGAAATGAAGTGAAATCAAGCCCAAATCTGCTCAAAAGCTTTCCTCTCTATTAGATAAAGCTGTTTCATTCAGTATTCAGTGCAAATCTTGCCAAACTGAAACAAGCTTATGTCTTATGAAGTACAATGTTTTCTGCAATGCTGTAAGACAGTTTTTAATGTGTTAGAAGTTATATGCACAAAAACTAATGTTAGGACTTCAATGATCAAGATTGTCAGTTTACAGCTTTTTGAGTCCAGTAATGCTGAAATAGTGTTTCTGTTGAAATGAAGTGAAATCAAGCCCAAATCTGCTCAAAAGCTTTTCTCTCTATTAGATAAAGCTGTTTCATTCAGTATTCAGTGCAAATCTTGCCAAACTGAAACAAGCTTATGCCTTATGAAGTACAATGTTTTCTGCAATGCTGTAAGACAGTTTTTAATGTGTTAGAAGTTATATGCACAAAAACTTATGTTAGGACTTCAATGATCAAGATTGTCAGTTTACAGCTTTCTGAGTCCAGTAATGCTGAAATAGTGTTTCTGTTGAAATGAAGTGAAATCAAGCCCAAATCTGCTCAAAAGCTTTTCTCTCTATTAGATAAAGCTGTTTCATTCAGTATTCAGTGCAAATCTTGCCAAACTGAAACAAGCTTATGTCTTATGAAGTACAATGTTTTCTGCAATGCTGTAAGACAGTTTTTAATGTGTTAGAAGTTATATGCACAAAAACTAATGTTAGGACTTCAATGATCAAGATTGTCAGTTTACAGCTTTCTGAGTCCAGTAATGCTGAAATAGTGTTTCTGTTGAAATGAAGTGAAATCAAGCCCAAATCTGCTCAAAAGCTTTTCTCTCTATTAGATAAAGCTGTTTCATTCAGTATTCAGTGCAAATCTTGCCAAACTGAAACAAGCTTATGTCTTATGAAGTACAATGTTTTCTGCAATGCTGTAAGACAGTTTTTAATGTGTTAGAAGTTATATGCACAAAAACTAATGTTAGGACTTCAATGATCAAGATTGTCAGTTTACAGCTTTTTGAGTCCAGTAATGCTGAAATAGTGTTTCTGTTGAAATGAAGTGAAATCAAGCCCAAATCTGCTCAAAAGCTTTTCTCTCTATTAGATAAAGCTATTTCATTCAGTATTCAGTGCAAATCTTGCCAAACTGAAACAAGCTTATGCCTTATGAAGTACAATGTTTTCTGCAATGCTGTAAGACAGTTTTTAATGTGTTAGAAGTTATATGCACAAAAACTTATGTTAGGACTTCAATGATCAAGATTGTCAGTTTACAGCTTTCTGAGTCCAGTAATGCTGAAATAGTGTTTCTGTTGAAATGAAGTGAAATCAAGCCCAAATCTGCTCAAAAGCTTTTCTCTCTATTAGATAAAGCTGTTTCATTCAGTATTCAGTGCAAATCTTGCCAAACTGAAACAAGCTTATGCCTTATGAAGTACAATGTTTTCTGCAATGCTGTAAGACAGTTTTTAATGTGTTAGAAGTTAAATGCACAAAAACTAATGTTAGGACTTCAATGATCAAGATTGTCAGTTTACAGCTTTCTGAGTCCAGTAATGCTGAAATAGTGTTCCTGTTCAAATGAAGTGAAATCAAGCCCAAATCTGCTCAAAAGCTTTTCTCTCTATTAGAGAAAGCTGTTTCATTCAGTATTCAGTGCAAATCTTGCCAAACTGAAACATGCTTATGTCTTATGAAATAAAATGTTTTCTGCAATGCTGTAAGACAGTTTTTAATGTGTTAGAAGTTATATACACAAAAACTAATGTTAGGACTGCAATGATCAAGATTGTCAGTTTACAGCTTTCTGTGTCCAGTAATGTTGAAATAGTGTTTCTGTTCAAATGAAGTGAAATCAAGCCCAAATCTGCTCAAAAGCTTTTCTCTCTATTAGAGAAAGCTGTTTCATTCAATATTCAGTGCAAATCTTGCCAAACTGAAACAAGCTTATGCCTTATGAAGTACAATGTTTTCTGCAATGCTGTAAGACAGCTTTTAATGTGTTAGAAGTTATATGCACAAAAACTAATGTTAGGACTTCAATGATCAAGATTGTCAGTTTACAAATTTCTGAGTCCAGTAATGCTGAAATAGTGTTTCTGTTGAAATGAAGTGAAATCAAGCCCAAATCTGCTCAAAAGCTTTTCTCTCTATTAGATAAAGCTGTTTCATTCAGTATTCAGTGCAAATCTTGCCAAACTGAAACAAGCTTATGTCTTATGAAGTACAATGTTTTCTGCAATGCTGTAAGACAGTTTTTAATGTGTTAGAAGTTATATGCACAAAAACTTATGTTAGGACTTCAATGTTCAAGATTGTCAGTTTACAGCTTTCTGAGTCCAGTAATGCTGAAATAGTGTTTCTGTTGAAATGAAGTGAAATCAAGCCCAAATCTGCTCAAAAGCTTTTCTCTCTATTAGATAAAGCTGTTTCATTCAGTATTCAGTGCAAATCTTGCCAAACTGAAACAAGCTTATGCCTTATGAAGTACAATGTTTTCTGCAATGCTGTAAGACAGTTTTTAATGTGTTAGAAGTTATATGCACAAAAACTTATGTTAGGACTTCAATGATCAAGATTGTCAGTTTACAGCTTTCTGAGTCCAGTAATGCTGAAATAGTGTTTCTGTTGAAATGAAGTGAAATCAAGCCCAAATCTGCTCAAAAGCTTTTCTCTCTATTAGAGAAAGCTGTTTCATTCAGTATTCAGTGCAAATCTTGCCAAACTGAAACTTGCTTATGTCTTCTGAAATAAAATGTTTTCTGCAATGCTGTAAGACAGTTTTTAATGTGTTAGAAGTTATATACACAAAAACTAATGTTAGGACTGCAATGATCAAGATTGTCAGTTTACAGCTTTCTGAGTCCAGTAATGCTGAAATAGTGTTTCTGTTCAAGTGAAGTGTAATCAAGCCCAAATCTGCTCAAAAGCTTTTCTCTCTATTAGATAAAGCTGTTTCATTCAGTATTCAGTGCAAATCTTGCCAAACTGAAACAAGCTTATGCCTTATGAAGTACAATGTTTTCTGCAATGCTGTAAGACAGCTTTTAATGTGTTAGAAGTTATATGCACAAAAACTTATGTTAGGACTTCAATGATCAAGATTGTCAGTTTACAGCTTTCTGAGTCCAGTAATGCTGAAATAGTGTTTCTGTTGAAATGAAGTGAAATCAAGCCCAAATCTGCTCAAAAGCTTTTCTCTCTATTAGATAAAGCTGTTTCATTCAGTATTCAGTGCAAATCTTGCCAAACTGAAACAAGCTTATGTCTTATGAAGTACAATGTTTTCTGCAATGCTGTAAGACAGTTTTTAATGTGTTAGAAGTAATATGCACAAAAACTTATGTTAGGACTTCAATGATCAAGATTGTCAGTTTACAGCTTTCTGAGTCCAGTAATGCTGAAATAGTGTTTCTGTTGAAATGAAGTGAAATCAAGCCCAAATCTGCTCAAAAGCTTTTCTCTCTATTAGATAAAGCTGTTTCATTCAGTATTCAGTGCAAATCTTGCCAAACTGAAACAAGCTTATGTCTTATGAAGTACAATGTTTTCTGCAATGCTGTAAGACAGCTTTTAATGTGTTAGAAGTTATATGCACAAAAACTTATGTTAGGACTTCAATGATCAAGATTGTCAGTTTACAGCTTTCTGAGTCCAGTAATGCTGAAATAGTGTTTCTGTTGAAATGAAGTGAAATCAAGCCCAAATCTGCTCAAAAGCTTTTCTCTCTATTAGATAAAGCTGTTTCATTCAGTATTCAGTGCAAATCTTGCCAAACTGAAACAAGCTTATGCCTTATGAAGTACAATGTTTTCTGCAATGCTGTAAGACAGTTTTTAATGTGTTAGAAGTTATATGCACAAAAACTAATGTTAGGACTTCAATGATCAAGATTGTCATTTTACAGCTTTCTGAGTCCAGTAATGCTGAAATAGTGTTTCTGTTGAAATGAAGTGAAATCAAGCCCAAATCTGCTCAAAAGCTTTCCTCTCTATTAGATAAAGCTGTTTCATTCAGTATTCAGTGCAAATCTTGCCAAACTGAAACAAGCTTATGTCTTATGAAGTACAATGTTTTCTGCAATGCTGTAAGACAGTTTTTAATGTGTTAGAAGTTATATGCACAAAAACTAATGTTAGGACTTCAATGATCAAGATTGTCAGTTTACAGCTTTTTGAGTCCAGTAATGCTGAAATAGTGTTTCTGTTGAAATGAAGTGAAATCAAGCCCAAATCTGCTCAAAAGCTTTTCTCTCTATTAGATAAAGCTGTTTCATTCAGTATTCAGTGCAAATCTTGCCAAACTGAAACAAGCTTATGCCTTATGAAGTACAATGTTTTCTGCAATGCTGTAAGACAGTTTTTAATGTGTTAGAAGTTATATGCACAAAAACTTATGTTAGGACTTCAATGATCAAGATTGTCAGTTTACAGCTTTCTGAGTCCAGTAATGCTGAAATAGTGTTTCTGTTGAAATGAAGTGAAATCAAGCCCAAATCTGCTCAAAAGCTTTTCTCTCTATTAGATAAAGCTGTTTCATTCAGTATTCAGTGCAAATCTTGCCAAACTGAAACAAGCTTATGTCTTATGAAGTACAATGTTTTCTGCAATGCTGTAAGACAGTTTTTAATGTGTTAGAAGTTATATGCACAAAAACTAATGTTAGGACTTCAATGATCAAGATTGTCAGTTTACAGCTTTCTGAGTCCAGTAATGCTGAAATAGTGTTTCTGTTGAAATGAAGTGAAATCAAGCCCAAATCTGCTCAAAAGCTTTTCTCTCTATTAGATAAAGCTGTTTCATTCAGTATTCAGTGCAAATCTTGCCAAACTGAAACAAGCTTATGTCTTATGAAGTACAATGTTTTCTGCAATGCTGTAAGACAGTTTTTAATGTGTTAGAAGTTATATGCACAAAAACTAATGTTAGGACTTCAATGATCAAGATTGTCAGTTTACAGCTTTTTGAGTCCAGTAATGCTGAAATAGTGTTTCTGTTGAAATGAAGTGAAATCAAGCCCAAATCTGCTCAAAAGCTTTTCTCTCTATTAGATAAAGCTATTTCATTCAGTATTCAGTGCAAATCTTGCCAAACTGAAACAAGCTTATGCCTTATGAAGTACAATGTTTTCTGCAATGCTGTAAGACAGTTTTTAATGTGTTAGAAGTTATATGCACAAAAACTTATGTTAGGACTTCAATGATCAAGATTGTCAGTTTACAGCTTTCTGAGTCCAGTAATGCTGAAATAGTGTTTCTGTTGAAATGAAGTGAAATCAAGCCCAAATCTGCTCAAAAGCTTTTCTCTCTATTAGATAAAGCTGTTTCATTCAGTATTCAGTGCAAATCTTGCCAAACTGAAACAAGCTTATGTCTTATGAAGTACAATGTTTTCTGCAATGCTGTAAGACAGTTTTTAATGTGTTAGAAGTAATATGCACAAAAACTTATGTTAGGACTTCAATGATCAAGATTGTCAGTTTACAGCTTTCTGAGTCCAGTAATGCTGAAATAGTGTTTCTGTTGAAATGAAGTGAAATCAAGCCCAAATCTGCTCAAAAGCTTTTCTCTCTATTAGATAAAGCTGTTTCATTCAGTATTCAGTGCAAATCTTGCCAAACTGAAACAAGCTTATGTCTTATGAAGTACAATGTTTTCTGCAATGCTGTAAGACAGTTTTTAATGTGTTAGAAGTTATATGCACAAAAACTAATGTTAGGACTTCAATGATCAAGATTGTCAGTTTACAGCTTTCTGAGTCCAGTAATGCTGAAATAGTGTTTCTGTTCAAATGAAGTGAAATCAAGCCCAAATCTGCTCAAAAGCTTTTCTCTCTATTAGATAAAGCTGTTTCATTCAGTATTCAGTGCAAATCTTGCCAAACTGAAACAAGCTTATGCCTTATGAAGTACAATGTTTTCTGCAATACTGTAAGACAGCTTTTAATGTGTTAGAAGTTATATGCACAAAAACCTATGTTAGGACTTCAATGATCAAGATTGTCAGTTTACAGCTTTCTGAGTCCAGTAATGCTGAAATAGTGTTTCTGTTGAAATGAAGTGAAATCAAGCCCAAATCTGCTCAAAAGCTTTTCTCTCTATTAGATAAAGCTGTTTCATTCAGTATTCAGTGCAAATCTTGCCAAACTGAAACAAGCTTATGTCTTATGAAGTACAATGTTTTCTGCAATGCTGTAAGACAGTTTTTAATGTGTTAGAAGTAATATGCACAAAAACTTATGTTAGGACTTCAATGATCAAGATTGTCAGTTTACAGCTTTCTGAGTCCAGTAATGCTGAAATAGTGTTTCTGTTGAAATGAAGTGAAATCAAGCCCAAATCTGCTCAAAAGCTTTTCTCTCTATTAGATAAAGCTGTTTCATTCAGTATTCAGTGCAAATCTTGCCAAACTGAAACAAGCTTATGTCTTATGAAGTACAATGTTTTCTGCAATGCTGTAAGACAGCTTTTAATGTGTTAGAAGTTATATGCACAAAAACTTATGTTAGGACTTCAATGATCAAGATTGTCAGTTTACAGCTTTCTGAGTCCAGTAATGCTGAAATAGTGTTTCTGTTGAAATGAAGTGAAATCAAGCCCAAATCTGCTCAAAAGCTTTTCTCTCTATTAGATAAAGCTGTTTCATTCAGTATTCAGTGCAAATCTTGCCAAACTGAAACAAGCTTATGCCTTATGAAGTACAATGTTTTCTGCAATGCTGTAAGACAGTTTTTAATGTGTTAGAAGTTATATGCACAAAAACTAATGTTAGGACTTCAATGATCAAGATTGTCATTTTACAGCTTTCTGAGTCCAGTAATGCTGAAATAGTGTTTCTGTTGAAATGAAGTGAAATCAAGCCCAAATCTGCTCAAAAGCTTTCCTCTCTATTAGATAAAGCTGTTTCATTCAGTATTCAGTGCAAATCTTGCCAAACTGAAACAAGCTTATGTCTTATGAAGTACAATGTTTTCTGCAATGCTGTAAGACAGTTTTTAATGTGTTAGAAGTTATATGCACAAAAACTTATGTTAGGACTTCAATGATCAAGATTGTCAGTTTACAGCTTTCTGAGTCCAGTAATGCTGAAATAGTGTTTCTGTTGAAATGAAGTGAAATCAAGCCCAAATCTGCTCAAAAGCTTTTCTCTCTATTAGATAAAGCTGTTTCATTCAGTTTTCAGTGCAAATCTTGCCAAACTGAAACAAGCTTATGTCTTATGAAGTACAATGTTTTCTGCAATGCTGTAAGACAGTTTTTAATGTGTTAGAAGTTATATGCACAAAAACTAATGTTAGGACTTCAATGATCAAGATTGTCAGTTTACAGCTTTCTGAGTCCAGTAATGCTGAAATAGTGTTTCTGTTCAAATGAAGTGAAATCAAGCCCAAATCTGCTAAAAATCTTTTCTCTCTATTAGATAAAGCTGTTTCATTCAGTATTCAGTGCAAATCTTGCCAAACTGAAACAAGCTTATGCCTTATGAAGTACAAAGTTTTCTGCAATGCTGTAAGACAGCTTTTAATGTGTTAGAAGTTATATGCACAAAAACTTATGTTAGGACTTCAATGATCAAGATTGTCAGTTTACAGCTTTCTGAGTCCAGTAATGCTGAAATAGTGTTTCTGTTGAAATGAAGTGAAATCAAGCCCAAATCTGCTCAAAAGCTTTTCTCTCTATTAGATAAAGCTGTTTCATTCAGTATTCAGTGCAAATCTTGCCAAACTGAAACAAGCTTATGCCTTATGAAGTACAATGTTTTCTGCAATGCTGTAAGACAGTTTTTAATGTGTTAGAAGTTATATGCACAAAAACTAATGTTAGGACTTCAATGATCAAGATTGTCAGTTTACAGCTTTCTGAGTCCAGTAATGCTGAAATAGTGTTCCTGTTCAAATGAAGTGAAATCAAGCCCAAATCTGCTCAAAAGCTTTTCTCTCTATTAGAGAAAGCTGTTTCATTCAGTATTCAGTGCAAATCTTGCCAAACTGAAACATGCTTATGTCTTATGAAATAAAATGTTTTCTGCAATGCTGTAAGACAGTTTTTAATGTGTTAGAAGTTATATACACAAAAACTAATGTTAGGACTGCAATGATCAAGATTGTCAGTTTACAGCTTTCTGTGTCCAGTAATGTTGAAATAGTGTTTCTGTTCAAATGAAGTGAAATCAAGCCCAAATCTGCTCAAAAGCTTTTCTCTCTATTAGAGAAAGCTGTTTCATTCAATATTCAGTGCAAATCTTGCCAAACTGAAACAAGCTTATGCCTTATGAAGTACAATGTTTTCTGCAATGCTGTAAGACAGCTTTTAATGTGTTAGAAGTTATATGCACAAAAACTAATGTTAGGACTTCAATGATCAAGATTGTCAGTTTACAGCTTTCTGAGTCCAGTAATGCTGAAATAGTGTTTCTGTTGAAATGAAGTGAAATCAAGCCCAAATCTGCTCAAAAGCTTTTCTCTCTATTAGATAAAGCTGTTTCATTCAGTATTCAGTGCAAATCTTGCCAAACTGAAACAAGCTTATGTCTTATGAAGTACAATGTTTTCTGCAATGCTGTAAGACAGTTTTTAATGTGTTAGAAGTTATATGCACAAAAACTTATGTTAGGACTTCAATGATCAAGATTGTCAGTTTACAGCTTTCTGAGTCCAGTAATGCTGAAATAGTGTTTCTGTTGAAATGAAGTGAAATCAAGCCCAAATCTGCTCAAAAGCTTTTCTCTCTATTAGATAAAGCTGTTTCATTCAGTATTCAGTGCAAATCTTGCCAAACTGAAACAAGCTTATGTCTTATGAAGTACAATGTTTTCTGCAATGCTGTAAGACAGTTTTTAATGTGTTAGAAGTTATATGCACAAAAACTTATGTTAGGACTTCAATGATCAAGATTGTCAGTTTACAGCTTTCTGAGTCCAGTAATGCTGAAATAGTGTTTCTGTTGAAATGAAGTGAAATCAAGCCCAAATCTGCTCAAAAGCTTTTCTCTCTATTAGATAAAGCTGTTTCATTCAGTATTCAGTGCAAATCTTGCCAAACTGAAACAAGCTTATGCCTTATGAAGTACAATGTTTTCTGCAATGCTGTAAGACAGTTTTTAATGTGTTAGAAGTTATATGCACAAAAACTTATGTTAGGACTTCAATGATCAAGATTGTCAGTTTACAGCTTTCTGAGTCCAGTAATGCTGAAATAGTGTTTCTGTTGAAATGAAGTGAAATCAAGCCCAAATCTGCTCAAAAGCTTTTCTCTCTATTAGAGAAAGCTGTTTCATTCAGTATTCAGTGCAAATCTTGCCAAACTGAAACTTGCTTATGTCTTCTGAAATAAAATGTTTTCTGCAATGCTGTAAGACAGTTTTTAATGTGTTAGAAGTTATATACACAAAAACTAATGTTAGGACTGCAATGATCAAGATTGTCAGTTTACAGCTTTCTGAGTCCAGTAATGCTGAAATAGTGTTTCTGTTCAAATGAAGTGTAATCAAGCCCAAATCTGCTCAAAAGCTTCTCTCTCTATTAGATAAAGCTGTTTCATTCAGTATTCAGTGCAAATCTTGCCAAACTGAAACAAGCTTATGCCTTATGAAGTACAATGTTTTCTGCAATGCTGTAAGACAGTTTTTAATGTGTTAGAAGTTATATACACAAAAACTAATGTTAGGACTGCAATGATCAAGATTGTCAGTTTACAGCTTTCTGTGTCCAGTAATGTTGAAATAGTGTTTCTGTTCAAATGAAGTGAAATCAAGCCCAAATCTGCTCAAAAGCTTTTCTCTCTATTAGAGAAAGCTGTTTCATTCAATATTCAGTGCAAATCTTGCCAAACTGAAACAAGCTTATGCCTTATGAAGTACAATGTTTTCTGCAATGCTGTAAGACAGCTTTTAATGTGTTAGAAGTTATATGCACAAAAACTAATGTTAGGACTTCAATGATCAAGATTGTCAGTTTACAAATTTCTGAGTCCAGTAATGCTGAAATAGTGTTTCTGTTGAAATGAAGTGAAATCAAGCCCAAATCTGCTCAAAAGCTTTTCTCTCTATTAGATAAAGCTGTTTCATTCAGTATTCAGTGCAAATCTTGCCAAACTGAAACAAGCTTATGTCTTATGAAGTACAATGTTTTCTGCAATGCTGTAAGACAGTTTTTAATGTGTTAGAAGTTATATGCACAAAAACTTATGTTAGGACTTCAATGTTCAAGATTGTCAGTTTACAGCTTTCTGAGTCCAGTAATGCTGAAATAGTGTTTCTGTTGAAATGAAGTGAAATCAAGCCCAAATCTGCTCAAAAGCTTTTCTCTCTATTAGATAAAGCTGTTTCATTCAGTATTCAGTGCAAATCTTGCCAAACTGAAACAAGCTTATGCCTTATGAAGTACAATGTTTTCTGCAATGCTGTAAGACAGTTTTTAATGTGTTAGAAGTTATATGCACAAAAACTTATGTTAGGACTTCAATGATCAAGATTGTCAGTTTACAGCTTTCTGAGTCCAGTAATGCTGAAATAGTGTTTCTGTTGAAATGAAGTGAAATCAAGCCCAAATCTGCTCAAAAGCTTTTCTCTCTATTAGAGAAAGCTGTTTCATTCAGTATTCAGTGCAAATCTTGCCAAACTGAAACTTGCTTATGTCTTCTGAAATAAAATGTTTTCTGCAATGCTGTAAGACAGTTTTTAATGTGTTAGAAGTTATATACACAAAAACTAATGTTAGGACTGCAATGATCAAGATTGTCAGTTTACAGCTTTCTGAGTCCAGTAATGCTGAAATAGTGTTTCTGTTCAAATGAAGTGTAATCAAGCCCAAATCTGCTCAAAAGCTTTTCTCTCTATTAGATAAAGCTGTTTCATTCAGTATTCAGTGCAAATCTTGCCAAACTGAAACAAGCTTATGCCTTATGAAGTACAATGTTTTCTGCAATGCTGTAAGACAGCTTTTAATGTGTTAGAAGTTATATGCACAAAAACTTATGTTAGGACTTCAATGATCAAGATTGTCAGTTTACAGCTTTCTGAGTCCAGTAATGCTGAAATAGTGTTTCTGTTGAAATGAAGTGAAATCAAGCCCAAATCTGCTCAAAAGCTTTTCTCTCTATTAGATAAAGCTGTTTCATTCAGTATTCAGTGCAAATCTTGCCAAACTGAAACAAGCTTATGTCTTATGAAGTACAATGTTTTCTGCAATGCTGTAAGACAGTTTTTAATGTGTTAGAAGTAATATGCACAAAAACTTATGTTAGGACTTCAATGATCAAGATTGTCAGTTTACAGCTTTCTGAGTCCAGTAATGCTGAAATAGTGTTTCTGTTGAAATGAAGTGAAATCAAGCCCAAATCTGCTCAAAAGCTTTTCTCTCTATTAGATAAAGCTGTTTCATTCAGTATTCAGTGCAAATCTTGCCAAACTGAAACAAGCTTATGTCTTATGAAGTACAATGTTTTCTGCAATGCTGTAAGACAGCTTTTAATGTGTTAGAAGTTATATGCACAAAAACTTATGTTAGGACTTCAATGATCAAGATTGTCAGTTTACAGCTTTCTGAGTCCAGTAATGCTGAAATAGTGTTTCTGTTGAAATGAAGTGAAATCAAGCCCAAATCTGCTCAAAAGCTTTTCTCTCTATTAGATAAAGCTGTTTCATTCAGTATTCAGTGCAAATCTTGCCAAACTGAAACAAGCTTATGCCTTATGAAGTACAATGTTTTCTGCAATGCTGTAAGACAGTTTTTAATGTGTTAGAAGTTATATGCACAAAAACTAATGTTAGGACTTCAATGATCAAGATTGTCATTTTACAGCTTTCTGAGTCCAGTAATGCTGAAATAGTGTTTCTGTTGAAATGAAGTGAAATCAAGCCCAAATCTGCTCAAAAGCTTTCCTCTCTATTAGATAAAGCTGTTTCATTCAGTATTCAGTGCAAATCTTGCCAAACTGAAACAAGCTTATGTCTTATGAAGTACAATGTTTTCTGCAATGCTGTAAGACAGTTTTTAATGTGTTAGAAGTTATATGCACAAAAACTAATGTTAGGACTTCAATGATCAAGATTGTCAGTTTACAGCTTTTTGAGTCCAGTAATGCTGAAATAGTGTTTCTGTTGAAATGAAGTGAAATCAAGCCCAAATCTGCTCAAAAGCTTTTCTCTCTATTAGATAAAGCTGTTTCATTCAGTATTCAGTGCAAATCTTGCCAAACTGAAACAAGCTTATGCCTTATGAAGTACAATGTTTTCTGCAATGCTGTAAGACAGTTTTTAATGTGTTAGAAGTTATATGCACAAAAACTTATGTTAGGACTTCAATGATCAAGATTGTCAGTTTACAGCTTTCTGAGTCCAGTTAATGCTGAAATAGTGTTTCTGTTGAAATGAAGTGAAATCAAGCCCAAATCTGCTCAAAAGCTTTTCTCTCTATTAGATAAAGCTGTTTCATTCAGTATTCAGTGCAAATCTTGCCAAACTGAAACAAGCTTATGTCTTATGAAGTACAATGTTTTCTGCAATGCTGTAAGACAGTTTTTAATGTGTTAGAAGTTATATGCACAAAAACTAATGTTAGGACTTCAATGATCAAGATTGTCAGTTTACAGCTTTCTGAGTCCAGTAATGCTGAAATAGTGTTTCTGTTGAAATGAAGTGAAATCAAGCCCAAATCTGCTCAAAAGCTTTTCTCTCTATTAGATAAAGCTGTTTCATTCAGTATTCAGTGCAAATCTTGCCAAACTGAAACAAGCTTATGTCTTATGAAGTACAATGTTTTCTGCAATGCTGTAAGACAGTTTTTAATGTGTTAGAAGTTATATGCACAAAAACTAATGTTAGGACTTCAATGATCAAGATTGTCAGTTTACAGCTTTTTGAGTCCAGTAATGCTGAAATAGTGTTTCTGTTGAAATGAAGTGAAATCAAGCCCAAATCTGCTCAAAAGCTTTTCTCTCTATTAGATAAAGCTATTTCATTCAGTATTCAGTGCAAATCTTGCCAAACTGAAACAAGCTTATGCCTTATGAAGTACAATGTTTTCTGCAATGCTGTAAGACAGTTTTTAATGTGTTAGAAGTTATATGCACAAAAACTTATGTTAGGACTTCAATGATCAAGATTGTCAGTTTACAGCTTTCTGAGTCCAGTAATGCTGAAATAGTGTTTCTGTTGAAATGAAGTGAAATCAAGCCCAAATCTGCTCAAAAGCTTTTCTCTCTATTAGATAAAGCTGTTTCATTCAGTATTCAGTGCAAATCTTGCCAAACTGAAACAAGCTTATGTCTTATGAAGTACAATGTTTTCTGCAATGCTGTAAGACAGTTTTTAATGTGTTAGAAGTAATATGCACAAAAACTTATGTTAGGACTTCAATGATCAAGATTGTCAGTTTACAGCTTTCTGAGTCCAGTAATGCTGAAATAGTGTTTCTGTTGAAATGAAGTGAAATCAAGCCCAAATCTGCTCAAAAGCTTTTCTCTCTATTAGATAAAGCTGTTTCATTCAGTATTCAGTGCAAATCTTGCCAAACTGAAACAAGCTTATGTCTTATGAAGTACAATGTTTTCTGCAATGCTGTAAGACAGTTTTTAATGTGTTAGAAGTTATATGCACAAAAACTAATGTTAGGACTTCAATGATCAAGATTGTCAGTTTACAGCTTTCTGAGTCCAGTAATGCTGAAATAGTGTTTCTGTTCAAATGAAGTGAAATCAAGCCCAAATCTGCTCAAAAGCTTTTCTCTCTATTAGATAAAGCTGTTTCATTCAGTATTCAGTGCAAATCTTGCCAAACTGAAACAAGCTTATGCCTTATGAAGTACAATGTTTTCTGCAATACTGTAAGACAGCTTTTAATGTGTTAGAAGTTATATGCACAAAAACTTATGTTAGGACTTCAATGATCAAGATTGTCAGTTTACAGCTTTCTGAGTCCAGTAATGCTGAAATAGTGTTTCTGTTGAAATGAAGTGAAATCAAGCCCAAATCTGCTCAAAAGCTTTTCTCTCTATTAGATAAAGCTGTTTCATTCAGTATTCAGTGCAAATCTTGCCAAACTGAAACAAGCTTATGTCTTATGAAGTACAATGTTTTCTGCAATGCTGTAAGACAGTTTTTAATGTGTTAGAAGTAATATGCACAAAAACTTATGTTAGGACTTCAATGATCAAGATTGTCAGTTTACAGCTTTCTGAGTCCAGTAATGCTGAAATAGTGTTTCTGTTGAAATGAAGTGAAATCAAGCCCAAATCTGCTCAAAAGCTTTTCTCTCTATTAGATAAAGCTGTTTCATTCAGTATTCAGTGCAAATCTTGCCAAACTGAAACAAGCTTATGTCTTATGAAGTACAATGTTTTCCGCAATGCTGTAAGACAGCTTTTAATGTGTTAGAAGTTATATGCACAAAAACTTATGTTAGGACTTCAATGATCAAGATTGTCAGTTTACAGCTTTCTGAGTCCAGTAATGCTGAAATAGTGTTTCTGTTGAAATGAAGTGAAATCAAGCCCAAATCTGCTCAAAAGCTTTTCTCTCTATTAGATAAAGCTGTTTCATTCAGTATTCAGTGCAAATCTTGCCAAACTGAAACAAGCTTATGCCTTATGAAGTACAATGTTTTCTGCAATGCTGTAAGACAGTTTTTAATGTGTTAGAAGTTATATGCACAAAAACTAATGTTAGGACTTCAATGATCAAGATTGTCATTTTACAGCTTTCTGAGTCCAGTAATGCTGAAATAGTGTTTCTGTTGAAATGAAGTGAAATCAAGCCCAAATCTGCTCAAAAGCTTTCCTCTCTATTAGATAAAGCTGTTTCATTCAGTATTCAGTGCAAATCTTGCCAAACTGAAACAAGCTTATGTCTTATGAAGTACAATGTTTTCTGCAATGCTGTAAGACAGTTTTTAATGTGTTAGAAGTTATATGCACAAAAACTTATGTTAGGACTTCAATGATCAAGATTGTCAGTTTACAGCTTTCTGAGTCCAGTAATGCTGAAATAGTGTTTCTGTTGAAATGAAGTGAAATCAAGCCCAAATCTGCTCAAAAGCTTTTCTCTCTATTAGATAAAGCTGTTTCATTCAGTTTTCAGTGCAAATCTTGCCAAACTGAAACAAGCTTATGTCTTATGAAGTACAATGTTTTCTGCAATGCTGTAAGACAGTTTTTAATGTGTTAGAAGTTATATGCACAAAAACTAATGTTAGGACTTCAATGATCAAGATTGTCAGTTTACAGCTTTCTGAGTCCAGTAATGCTGAAATAGTGTTTCTGTTCAAATGAAGTGAAATCAAGCCCAAATCTGCTAAAAATCTTTTCTCTCTATTAGATAAAGCTGTTTCATTCAGTATTCAGTGCAAATCTTGCCAAACTGAAACAAGCTTATGCCTTATGAAGTACAAAGTTTTCTGCAATGCTGTAAGACAGCTTTTAATGTGTTAGAAGTTATATGCACAAAAACTTATGTTAGGACTTCAATGATCAAGATTGTCAGTTTACAGCTTTCTGAGTCCAGTAATGCTGAAATAGTGTTTCTGTTGAAATTAAGTGAAATCAAGCCCAAATCTGCTCAAAAGCTTTTCTCTCTATTAGATAAAGCTGTTTCATTCAGTATTCAGTGCAAATCTTGCCAAACTGAAACAAGCTTATGCCTTATGAAGTACAATGTTTTCTGCAATGCTGTAAGACAGTTTTTAATGTGTTAGAAGTTATATGCACAAAAACTAATGTTAGGACTTCAATGATCAAGATTGTCAGTTTACAGCTTTCTGAGTCCAGTAATGCTGAAATAGTGTTCCTGTTCAAATGAAGTGAAATCAAGCCCAAATCTGCTCAAAAGCTTTTCTCTCTATTAGAGAAAGCTGTTTCATTCAGTATTCAGTGCAAATCTTGCCAAACTGAAACATGCTTATGTCTTATGAAATAAAATGTTTTCTGCAATGCTGTAAGACAGTTTTTAATGTGTTAGAAGTTATATGCACAAAAACTAATGTTAGGACTTCAATGATCAAGATTGTCATTTTACAGCTTTCTGAGTCCAGTAATGCTGAAATAGTGTTTCTGTTGAAATGAAGTGAAATCAAGCCCAAATCTGCTCAAAAGCTTTCCTCTCTATTAGATAAAGCTGTTTCATTCAGTATTCAGTGCAAATCTTGCCAAACTGAAACAAGCTTATGTCTTATGAAGTACAATGTTTTCTGCAATGCTGTAAGACAGTTTTTAATGTGTTAGAAGTTATATGCACAAAAACTTATGTTAGGACTTCAATGATCAAGATTGTCAGTTTACAGCTTTCTGAGTCCAGTAATGCTGAAATAGTGTTTCTGTTGAAATGAAGTGAAATCAAGCCCAAATCTGCTCAAAAGCTTTTCTCTCTATTAGATAAAGCTGTTTCATTCAGTTTTCAGTGCAAATCTTGCCAAACTGAAACAAGCTTATGTCTTATGAAGTACAATGTTTTCTGCAATGCTGTAAGACAGTTTTTAATGTGTTAGAAGTTATATGCACAAAAACTAATGTTAGGACTTCAATGATCAAGATTGTCAGTTTACAGCTTTCTGAGTCCAGTAATGCTGAAATAGTGTTTCTGTTCAAATGAAGTGAAATCAAGCCCAAATCTGCTAAAAATCTTTTCTCTCTATTAGATAAAGCTGTTTCATTCAGTATTCAGTGCAAATCTTGCCAAACTGAAACAAGCTTATGCCTTATGAAGTACAAAGTTTTCTGCAATGCTGTAAGACAGCTTTTAATGTGTTAGAAGTTATATGCACAAAAACTTATGTTAGGACTTCAATGATCAAGATTGTCAGTTTACAGCTTTCTGAGTCCAGTAATGCTGAAATAGTGTTTCTGTTGAAATGAAGTGAAATCAAGCCCAAATCTGCTCAAAAGCTTTTCTCTCTATTAGATAAAGCTGTTTCATTCAGTATTCAGTGCAAATCTTGCCAAACTGAAACAAGCTTATGCCTTATGAAGTACAATGTTTTCTGCAATGCTGTAAGACAGTTTTTAATGTGTTAGAAGTTATATGCACAAAAACTAATGTTAGGACTTCAATGATCAAGATTGTCAGTTTACAGCTTTCTGAGTCCAGTAATGCTGAAATAGTGTTCCTGTTCAAATGAAGTGAAATCAAGCCCAAATCTGCTCAAAAGCTTTTCTCTCTATTAGAGAAAGCTGTTTCATTCAGTATTCAGTGCAAATCTTGCCAAACTGAAACATGCTTATGTCTTATGAAATAAAATGTTTTCTGCAATGCTGTAAGACAGTTTTTAATGTGTTAGAAGTTATATACACAAAAACTAATGTTAGGACTGCAATGATCAAGATTGTCAGTTTACAGCTTTCTGTGTCCAGTAATGTTGAAATAGTGTTTCTGTTCAAATGAAGTGAAATCAAGCCCAAATCTGCTCAAAAGCTTTTCTCTCTATTAGAGAAAGCTGTTTCATTCAATATTCAGTGCAAATCTTGCCAAACTGAAACAAGCTTATGCCTTATGAAGTACAATGTTTTCTGCAATGCTGTAAGACAGCTTTTAATGTGTTAGAAGTTATATGCACAAAAACTAATGTTAGGACTTCAATGATCAAGATTGTCAGTTTACAGCTTTCTGAGTCCAGTAATGCTGAAATAGTGTTTCTGTTGAAATGAAGTGAAATCAAGCCCAAATCTGCTCAAAAGCTTTTCTCTCTATTAGATAAAGCTGTTTCATTCAGTATTCAGTGCAAATCTTGCCAAACTGAAACAAGCTTATGTCTTATGAAGTACAATGTTTTCTGCAATGCTGTAAGACAGTTTTTAATGTGTTAGAAGTTATATGCACAAAAACTTATGTTAGGACTTCAATGATCAAGATTGTCAGTTTACAGCTTTCTGAGTCCAGTAATGCTGAAATAGTGTTTCTGTTGAAATGAAGTGAAATCAAGCCCAAATCTGCTCAAAAGCTTTTCTCTCTATTAGATAAAGCTGTTTCATTCAGTATTCAGTGCAAATCTTGCCAAACTGAAACAAGCTTATGTCTTATGAAGTACAATGTTTTCTGCAATGCTGTAAGACAGTTTTTAATGTGTTAGAAGTTATATGCACAAAAACTTATGTTAGGACTTCAATGATCAAGATTGTCAGTTTACAGCTTTCTGAGTCCAGTAATGCTGAAATAGTGTTTCTGTTGAAATGAAGTGAAATCAAGCCCAAATCTGCTCAAAAGCTTTTCTCTCTATTAGATAAAGCTGTTTCATTCAGTATTCAGTGCAAATCTTGCCAAACTGAAACAAGCTTATGCCTTATGAAGTACAATGTTTTCTGCAATGCTGTAAGACAGTTTTTAATGTGTTAGAAGTTATATGCACAAAAACTTATGTTAGGACTTCAATGATCAAGATTGTCAGTTTACAGCTTTCTGAGTCCAGTAATGCTGAAATAGTGTTTCTGTTGAAATGAAGTGAAATCAAGCCCAAATCTGCTCAAAAGCTTTTCTCTCTATTAGAGAAAGCTGTTTCATTCAGTATTCAGTGCAAATCTTGCCAAACTGAAACTTGCTTATGTCTTCTGAAATAAAATGTTTTCTGCAATGCTGTAAGACAGTTTTTAATGTGTTAGAAGTTATATACACAAAAACTAATGTTAGGACTGCAATGATCAAGATTGTCAGTTTACAGCTTTCTGAGTCCAGTAATGCTGAAATAGTGTTTCTGTTCAAATGAAGTGTAATCAAGCCCAAATCTGCTCAAAAGCTTCTCTCTCTATTAGATAAAGCTGTTTCATTCAGTATTCAGTGCAAATCTTGCCAAACTGAAACAAGCTTATGCCTTATGAAGTACAATGTTTTCTGCAATGCTGTAAGACAGTTTTTAATGTGTTAGAAGTTATATACACAAAAACTAATGTTAGGACTGCAATGATCAAGATTGTCAGTTTACAGCTTTCTGTGTCCAGTAATGTTGAAATAGTGTTTCTGTTCAAATGAAGTGAAATCAAGCCCAAATCTGCTCAAAAGCTTTTCTCTCTATTAGAGAAAGCTGTTTCATTCAATATTCAGTGCAAATCTTGCCAAACTGAAACAAGCTTATGCCTTATGAAGTACAATGTTTTCTGCAATGCTGTAAGACAGCTTTTAATGTGTTAGAAGTTATATGCACAAAAACTAATGTTAGGACTTCAATGATCAAGATTGTCAGTTTACAAATTTCTGAGTCCAGTAATGCTGAAATAGTGTTTCTGTTGAAATGAAGTGAAATCAAGCCCAAATCTGCTCAAAAGCTTTTCTCTCTATTAGATAAAGCTGTTTCATTCAGTATTCAGTGCAAATCTTGCCAAACTGAAACAAGCTTATGTCTTATGAAGTACAATGTTTTCTGCAATGCTGTAAGACAGTTTTTAATGTGTTAGAAGTTATATGCACAAAAACTTATGTTAGGACTTCAATGTTCAAGATTGTCAGTTTACAGCTTTCTGAGTCCAGTAATGCTGAAATAGTGTTTCTGTTGAAATGAAGTGAAATCAAGCCCAAATCTGCTCAAAAGCTTTTCTCTCTATTAGATAAAGCTGTTTCATTCAGTATTCAGTGCAAATCTTGCCAAACTGAAACAAGCTTATGCCTTATGAAGTACAATGTTTTCTGCAATGCTGTAAGACAGTTTTTAATGTGTTAGAAGTTATATGCACAAAAACTTATGTTTGGACTTCAATGATCAAGATTGTCAGTTTACAGCTTTCTGAGTCCAGTAATGCTGAAATAGTGTTTCTGTTGAAATGAAGTGAAATCAAGCCCAAATCTGCTCAAAAGCTTTTCTCTCTATTAGAGAAAGCTGTTTCATTCAGTATTCAGTGCAAATCTTGCCAAACTGAAACTTGCTTATGTCTTCTGAAATAAAATGTTTTCTGCAATGCTGTAAGACAGTTTTTAATGTGTTAGAAGTTATATACACAAAAACTAATGTTAGGACTGCAATGATCAAGATTGTCAGTTTACAGCTTTCTGAGTCCAGTAATGCTGAAATAGTGTTTCTGTTCAAATGAAGTGTAATCAAGCCCAAATCTGCTCAAAAGCTTTTCTCTCTATTAGATAAAGCTGTTTCATTCAGTATTCAGTGCAAATCTTGCCAAACTGAAACAAGCTTATGCCTTATGAAGTACAATGTTTTCTGCAATGCTGTAAGACAGCTTTTAATGTGTTAGAAGTTATATGCACAAAAACTTATGTTAGGACTTCAATGATCAAGATTGTCAGTTTACAGCTTTCTGAGTCCAGTAATGCTGAAATAGTGTTTCTGTTGAAATGAAGTGAAATCAAGCCCAAATCTGCTCAAAAGCTTTTCTCTCTATTAGATAAAGCTGTTTCATTCAGTATTCAGTGCAAATCTTGCCAAACTGAAACAAGCTTATGTCTTATGAAGTACAATGTTTTCTGCAATGCTGTAAGACAGTTTTTAATGTGTTAGAAGTAATATGCACAAAAACTTATGTTAGGACTTCAATGATCAAGATTGTCAGTTTACAGCTTTCTGAGTCCAGTAATGCTGAAATAGTGTTTCTGTTGAAATGAAGTGAAATCAAGCCCAAATCTGCTCAAAAGCTTTTCTCTCTATTAGATAAAGCTGTTTCATTCAGTATTCAGTGCAAATCTTGCCAAACTGAAACAAGCTTATGTCTTATGAAGTACAATGTTTTCTGCAATGCTGTAAGACAGCTTTTAATGTGTTAGAAGTTATATGCACAAAAACTTATGTTAGGACTTCAATGATCAAGATTGTCAGTTTACAGCTTTCTGAGTCCAGTAATGCTGAAATAGTGTTTCTGTTGAAATGAAGTGAAATCAAGCCCAAATCTGCTCAAAAGCTTTTCTCTCTATTAGATAAAGCTGTTTCATTCAGTATTCAGTGCAAATCTTGCCAAACTGAAACAAGCTTATGCCTTATGAAGTACAATGTTTTCTGCAATGCTGTAAGACAGTTTTTAATGTGTTAGAAGTTATATGCACAAAAACTAATGTTAGGACTTCAATGATCAAGATTGTCATTTTACAGCTTTCTGAGTCCAGTAATGCTGAAATAGTGTTTCTGTTGAAATGAAGTGAAATCAAGCCCAAATCTGCTCAAAAGCTTTCCTCTCTATTAGATAAAGCTGTTTCATTCAGTATTCAGTGCAAATCTTGCCAAACTGAAACAAGCTTATGTCTTATGAAGTACAATGTTTTCTGCAATGCTGTAAGACAGTTTTTAATGTGTTAGAAGTTATATGCACAAAAACTAATGTTAGGACTTCAATGATCAAGATTGTCAGTTTACAGCTTTTTGAGTCCAGTAATGCTGAAATAGTGTTTCTGTTGAAATGAAGTGAAATCAAGCCCAAATCTGCTCAAAAGCTTTTCTCTCTATTAGATAAAGCTGTTTCATTCAGTATTCAGTGCAAATCTTGCCAAACTGAAACAAGCTTATGCCTTATGAAGTACAATGTTTTCTGCAATGCTGTAAGACAGTTTTTAATGTGTTAGAAGTTATATGCACAAAAACTTATGTTAGGACTTCAATGATCAAGATTGTCAGTTTACAGCTTTCTGAGTCCAGTTAATGCTGAAATAGTGTTTCTGTTGAAATGAAGTGAAATCAAGCCCAAATCTGCTCAAAAGCTTTTCTCTCTATTAGATAAAGCTGTTTCATTCAGTATTCAGTGCAAATCTTGCCAAACTGAAACAAGCTTATGTCTTATGAAGTACAATGTTTTCTGCAATGCTGTAAGACAGTTTTTAATGTGTTAGAAGTTATATGCACAAAAACTAATGTTAGGACTTCAATGATCAAGATTGTCAGTTTACAGCTTTCTGAGTCCAGTAATGCTGAAATAGTGTTTCTGTTGAAATGAAGTGAAATCAAGCCCAAATCTGCTCAAAAGCTTTTCTCTCTATTAGATAAAGCTGTTTCATTCAGTATTCAGTGCAAATCTTGCCAAACTGAAACAAGCTTATGTCTTATGAAGTACAATGTTTTCTGCAATGCTGTAAGACAGTTTTTAATGTGTTAGAAGTTATATGCACAAAAACTAATGTTAGGACTTCAATGATCAAGATTGTCAGTTTACAGCTTTTTGAGTCCAGTAATGCTGAAATAGTGTTTCTGTTGAAATGAAGTGAAATCAAGCCCAAATCTGCTCAAAAGCTTTTCTCTCTATTAGATAAAGCTATTTCATTCAGTATTCAGTGCAAATCTTGCCAAACTGAAACAAGCTTATGCCTTATGAAGTACAATGTTTTCTGCAATGCTGTAAGACAGTTTTTAATGTGTTAGAAGTTATATGCACAAAAACTTATGTTAGGACTTCAATGATCAAGATTGTCAGTTTACAGCTTTCTGAGTCCAGTAATGCTGAAATAGTGTTTCTGTTGAAATGAAGTGAAATCAAGCCCAAATCTGCTCAAAAGCTTTTCTCTCTATTAGATAAAGCTGTTTCATTCAGTATTCAGTGCAAATCTTGCCAAACTGAAACAAGCTTATGTCTTATGAAGTACAATGTTTTCTGCAATGCTGTAAGACAGTTTTTAATGTGTTAGAAGTAATATGCACAAAAACTTATGTTAGGACTTCAATGATCAAGATTGTCAGTTTACAGCTTTCTGAGTCCAGTAATGCTGAAATAGTGTTTCTGTTGAAATGAAGTGAAATCAAGCCCAAATCTGCTCAAAAGCTTTTCTCTCTATTAGATAAAGCTGTTTCATTCAGTATTCAGTGCAAATCTTGCCAAACTGAAACAAGCTTATGTCTTATGAAGTACAATGTTTTCTGCAATGCTGTAAGACAGTTTTTAATGTGTTAGAAGTTATATGCACAAAAACTAATGTTAGGACTTCAATGATCAAGATTGTCAGTTTACAGCTTTCTGAGTCCAGTAATGCTGAAATAGTGTTTCTGTTCAAATGAAGTGAAATCAAGCCCAAATCTGCTCAAAAGCTTTTCTCTCTATTAGATAAAGCTGTTTCATTCAGTATTCAGTGCAAATCTTGCCAAACTGAAACAAGCTTATGCCTTATGAAGTACAATGTTTTCTGCAATACTGTAAGACAGCTTTTAATGTGTTAGAAGTTATATGCACAAAAACTTATGTTAGGACTTCAATGATCAAGATTGTCAGTTTACAGCTTTCTGAGTCCAGTAATGCTGAAATAGTGTTTCTGTTGAAATGAAGTGAAATCAAGCCCAAATCTGCTCAAAAGCTTTTCTCTCTATTAGATAAAGCTGTTTCATTCAGTATTCAGTGCAAATCTTGCCAAACTGAAACAAGCTTATGTCTTATGAAGTACAATGTTTTCTGCAATGCTGTAAGACAGTTTTTAATGTGTTAGAAGTAATATGCACAAAAACTTATGTTAGGACTTCAATGATCAAGATTGTCAGTTTACAGCTTTCTGAGTCCAGTAATGCTGAAATAGTGTTTCTGTTGAAATGAAGTGAAATCAAGCCCAAATCTGCTCAAAAGCTTTTCTCTCTATTAGATAAAGCTGTTTCATTCAGTATTCAGTGCAAATCTTGCCAAACTGAAACAAGCTTATGTCTTATGAAGTACAATGTTTTCTGCAATGCTGTAAGACAGCTTTTAATGTGTTAGAAGTTATATGCACAAAAACTTATGTTAGGACTTCAATGATCAAGATTGTCAGTTTACAGCTTTCTGAGTCCAGTAATGCTGAAATAGTGTTTCTGTTGAAATGAAGTGAAATCAAGCCCAAATCTGCTCAAAAGCTTTTCTCTCTATTAGATAAAGCTGTTTCATTCAGTATTCAGTGCAAATCTTGCCAAACTGAAACAAGCTTATGCCTTATGAAGTACAATGTTTTCTGCAATGCTGTAAGACAGTTTTTAATGTGTTAGAAGTTATATGCACAAAAACTAATGTTAGGACTTCAATGATCAAGATTGTCATTTTACAGCTTTCTGAGTCCAGTAATGCTGAAATAGTGTTTCTGTTGAAATGAAGTGAAATCAAGCCCAAATCTGCTCAAAAGCTTTCCTCTCTATTAGATAAAGCTGTTTCATTCAGTATTCAGTGCAAATCTTGCCAAACTGAAACAAGCTTATGTCTTATGAAGTACAATGTTTTCTGCAATGCTGTAAGACAGTTTTTAATGTGTTAGAAGTTATATGCACAAAAACTTATGTTAGGACTTCAATGATCAAGATTGTCAGTTTACAGCTTTCTGAGTCCAGTAATGCTGAAATAGTGTTTCTGTTGAAATGAAGTGAAATCAAGCCCAAATCTGCTCAAAAGCTTTTCTCTCTATTAGATAAAGCTGTTTCATTCAGTTTTCAGTGCAAATCTTGCCAAACTGAAACAAGCTTATGTCTTATGAAGTACAATGTTTTCTGCAATGCTGTAAGACAGTTTTTAATGTGTTAGAAGTTATATGCACAAAAACTAATGTTAGGACTTCAATGATCAAGATTGTCAGTTTACAGCTTTCTGAGTCCAGTAATGCTGAAATAGTGTTTCTGTTCAAATGAAGTGAAATCAAGCCCAAATCTGCTAAAAATCTTTTCTCTCTATTAGATAAAGCTGTTTCATTCAGTATTCAGTGCAAATCTTGCCAAACTGAAACAAGCTTATGCCTTATGAAGTACAAAGTTTTCTGCAATGCTGTAAGACAGCTTTTAATATGTTAGAAGTTATATGCACAAAAACTTATGTTAGGACTTCAATGATCAAGATTGTCAGTTTACAGCTTTCTGAGTCCAGTAATGCTGAAA
>NC_068413.1:30324865-30492365 GCF_023724105.1 Carassius gibelio | reverse complement strand
TTTATACTGAAACTTTCCGTCTAAAAGTCCTTCCTTGGTCTTATCCATATTTCTTTGCACGTTGAACACACATAGGCCACAACTGGAAATAAAAAAAACTGCAACCGCGTTAATTGCGTTATTTTATTTTAACGCGTTAAATATTTCAAATTAATCGAATGCGTTAACGCGCTAATTTTGACAGCACTAATATATATATATATATATATATATATATATATATATATATATATATATATATATATATATATATATATATATATATATATATATATATACACACACATATATTTGCTCGTTGCAAAATGTCTAATGCATTTAACAGACCAGAAATAGAAGATCCTCCAATAACCAACAGGTCTGGTATTTGAGTGCACTTTGGATTCCCTGTAAGCTATAATGGTGATGACAGAATGAATGGTAAATAGTAAGGTCTCATATCCGCGGCTATAACATAAATGAAGCCTACCGACCGCCGCGGTGATGTCTTTTGCCCTGTTTGAATCAGTTGGAAATGTCGGTCTAAATGCTGCGGGGATAGTTTGTTGCGTGTATGTTTCTCCTTTTTTTCGTCTTTTCCCAGATACTGACACAATAAGGTGATGTCGGCGTAAATGAGTTGACATGTTTCAAGTATTCCCGCTGGTGTTTTTTTTTTTTTTTTTTTTCGCTGGTGTACCCTATTGTCATGTAGCAGATGCGACATACAGTTGTTTTTTTATCCACCACTCTCTTGCCATCACCATTATAGCTTAAAGGGAATCCAAAGTGCACCCAAACACCAGACCTGTTGGTTATTGGAGGATCTTCTATTTCTGGTCTGTTAAACGCATTGGCTATTTTGCAACGAGCCTTCAGCGCGTACTGAGTGAGCGAGCACCTGACTGAGTAGCCTAACATAAACATATAAGTTGGTGTTTTTTTCTTCTTCGGGAGTGTCAGGGGCGTTGCCGGTTACGTCGTTTGGGTTATTGGGCTACCTTGTCGAACGCATATCATTATATTTCTTTTTTTTTTTTTTTTTTTATATATAAGTAATTAGTCCAACGAACCGTTCGGTATACATAATGCGTACCGCGTACCGAACCGAAGGCCTCGTACCGAACGGTTCAATACGAATACGCATATCGTTACACCCCTAATATATATATATATATATATATATATGGGTGCAGGAAACTATAGTTCCTTTATGTAAGTGAGGATTGCACTTTGATCTGACCAAGTTTTACTTAAATGTTTTTTTGTTTAATCGCTAATGCAAACTTTCTACACTACAGACTGAACAAAATTAAGCATTGCATTGTAATTGGTTGACCTAAATTGCTATAATATAATTGTGTACTTAAATTTAGAAGCTGAGAGCTAATCATTACATACCTTATCTGACATTAATCAAGATTCATTTTTTCTGACACTGTGTAACACAGAGTTCTTGTCATAATTAATAAAAAAAAAATCAAAAATATAGCAAATAAACTGTGATAATCAGAAATTTTTTTGAAGGTGTCTGAATAAATTTTGGTTTGACTGTAAGAGACGCATCTAAAGTGCACATTACAATGGGAACAGTAATGTGTCTTGCCAGACCATTGAAAATGCATCTTAATATCAGGTAGAAATGGAGTCTAAATGAGATTAGCATTTGTGTGTTTCTTACCCCCATTGAGTGTGAGAGCTGTTCAGCAGTTAGACTGAGATTATAGTGATGCACTTCCAGTCGTCTGCACTGACTTTGGAGAACTTGTTGCTCAATGCTTTGCTCTAAGGTCAAAAAGAAAGAGAGAGGGAGCGGTAAGACTCCTCAGGTCATCTTTTTATATTCAAGAAACCCCTGGCATCACATACACCAGCACACAACAACTTTGCAAGGATTTGCAGAACTACTGTACTGTTGATCAGAACTATAATATCCATCATGCAACAGTACTGATAGGGACCCAATCTGCTCAACACACATTTTACCTTCTACATACTCTTGATAAGCTTCAAAGATGGCTTCAATGCCCTGCCAACCAGATGTAGTGGGCTCGTCCTCCTCTGTGTCATCTGCCTCATCCTCAACCTTTTCCTCAGACTCCTGGCGGGAAGGCTGTGGGGGGCAGTGCTGTCCATTGGGCTGCAATGAAGGAGGGTGTGGGTGGGGTTTGGACCGGCTTGGCGTGCTCTGGAGCTCAGGAATATTATAATGCACAGATGAATCTACTGTGTGTTTTTGTTCTGACATGACCAAGGCACCACCTGATAGAGGAAAAGACGTGTTGATACTATTATCTGCTCTTTACACTAAGCCCCACACATTTAAATTTGCCTTACAAGACATAAATTTGTGTTGGCAGTGTGAGAACATAAACACCCTACAATGATAAAAATCCACCCACTCCTTTTTTTAATCCCAATTTCACAATCACTAGGCAATCCTGGATGGCCATAGTTTCCACCTTGAGATACTTTTTCTCCGCGCCTGAGCAGCTGTTAAGTCATCAATGCCTCGTAAGCTATCCCAGGTGCTCTGTGTTTAAATGTAAGACTAAACATGAGTCTTCATTTTTCCCAACATCTGAGCCACTGTGGAATACTTATACTTATTTATGTGTATTACCTTTAAATATATATGTCTGCACAAATCATTTCACTCCAGACTGCTTTTTGAATGTAGTAAAATTGCTTAGCTAACATTTTAACCGTATTTGTATGCATACAGTATCTAAATATTGCAACTGATCAGTGCCGCGCTTGTGAGACCTTCTCGCCATTGTGCTGTTTCAGTGTGTTTGGCTTCCCAAAAAAATGGCTGTACATCTGTTCTCTTGCTCATTTCATGTCTCTCAGTCATGTTGCTTCTACCAACTGTTTATTGTTGTAGGTATGCAAAGCAGAAAGAAGTATATGCTACGCCCTCTTCTGAAGACAGGGTGGGAATATGCAGCTCATTTGCATTTAAAGTGATACCCACAAACACTGCTCTTTTGTAGACATGCCTAAAAAATGACCTTTTCCAGATGTTATAATAAATTATCTGTGTGGTATTTTGAGCTGGAACGTCACAGACACATTCTGTGGACAACCAAAACCAATATAACATCTTGTAAAAAGGGGAAAACTAGGTGCTCTTTAAGTAAATATGTCTTTATTTTTAATGTCTTAAAATATAAATATTTGACAATTTGCGGTATGTCACACACATATATAACATGTCTCATATATAACATTTTTGAATGTAGTAAAATTGCTTAGCTAACATTTTAACCGTATGGCTGTTTGTGTTCATTCAGATGCAGTTAAATTAAGCTTTTTCAGACTTCTTGTATTTTGCTGTTAAATCTGAAATCTCAGATGCATGTCTGTGTGCACATAGAGCACATTTTGTGTGACATATGTAGCTGCAGATTGATTTGTTCAAATCTAACTTTCCTTCTCTCCTGCAACAACATCTCTTCTCTGATTATATATACACTGCAGCAAAGGCCACTCAAATCGCAGCAAAAGCAAAAGAGATCAATCCAATCAATTCCCAATAAACCAAATGTCCCACCCTATATTTTTTCTTGTTCAAGACGTCATTTCACTCAGATATGTCACAAAAAGAAAGAAAAGACTATCAAAAATTTTCATTTTTGATGGTGACTTTAGGTTAGTGGTTAAGTATGTAAGCAATGAAATAACAGAATCTTAAAGAGAATTTCAACTGCTACCTTTACTCTTCTTCATGGCTTTTTGGGTGGACTGCAGTACTGATTCATGGAACTGCTGGGCAAACTCCTCAGCAATGAAATTCTCCCATGGTTTGGTCTTTCCGTTGACATTAACAGAACTTTCTTTAGTGAATGGGGGCTGTCGCACACTGTTCAGCAGATCAGAGCTCTTGTCTGTGATGCTGTCTTTGGCTCGACATTTGTCCGGTAATGCAGCAGTCAAGGAAGAGTCTTTCAGTCTTAAGGGATCTGAGAGCGATCTGTGCAGATCCAAGTGAGAGAAGGGTTCCACTTGGGGTTGAGGCACAGATAAAGAGGGGGAGGGACTGGGGGGGCGTCCATTCAGCAGTTCTGGAGACTGAGATGACAGGTCTGCAAAATAAATAAATAAATAACTTACAGTAATCAAATGTTTGCAAGTTAGTGTATTCATCAACATAGCAAAACATCAAACAGGCTCTCGACCAGAGTGGACTTTAGGGATTTTGAAGCTATCATGAGAAGTATTTTGTACATCCCTGACAGTGTAACACTGAACAGTAAAATACTCATTACATGCTTTGGTAATAAATTGAGAAAAAAAGACAGTGATGAACATCTGGAGCTGTCAGCTGCTTTCACACACTGAAAACACTCCACACTATGTACACACACAACACAAGTCACTGCATGGACACAAACACACACACAAACACACACACACACACACACACACACACGCACACACACACACACAGTGTGAACTGACCCGAGCATAGGGCTGCAGGGCTCCAGCACAGAGGGTGAGGGCTGTGTCTGATGCTGTCTAGAGTAACGCTCTTTTGTTTTATGGCCTTCAACAACTCATCAACCCTCTCATTATCTAAAAACACAGGAAGAGAAAGAGAGCAAGACAGACAGACATATATTACTTAGGGCTGGGCAAGTTAATGTGTTATTATTGCATTAATTGATTAATGCCGATAATTATTTTATCGCGTTAATACAATTTTTTTTTTTTTTTACTATGAAATTCCGTTGCTCACTGGCTCTGAATACACATACAGACAAACTTTGTGGTTTATTATTTTGAGTTGTATGGGATGCAGTAACACACGGCCCTCTCACAATATATTGCTTTACACATCTATCGCTTTTGCCCATCAAGTGTTATCCTGTGCCACACTCTGCTGCGATGCATACCGTGATTGTGCTGGTCTCTAATAGGAATACACAATTGCTACACAAACTATAAAATATTTTCTATAAAAACATTTAATGTCCTGATAGTGACAAATAGCTAGTTGTATATTTAATTTAATTACATTAATGTTTTAAGTTACGATGTACAATCAATATTTTAACTGCTAATTTGTAAAAGGAATACTGCTGTAAAAAAATAAAAAATAAAATAAAAATAAAAAATGTAATCTTGCCCAGCACTAATATTAATGTGCCAGCTTCCAGTGAAAATATCTTCGTTTGCCACCAATAGATCTGAGGTGAGAGCAACACTGCTTTACACTTGGTCCACATCAAATCATCTACCACCCCCTGCCAGTCCTGCTTCAAACTGTATTATATGACTGAAGTAGGGCTCCAAAATTAATCTAATTTCTAATTGCTATTACAATTATGGATGCTACAATTATGTAATCGTTCAAATCGGCAATTAATTGTTGTTAAAAGTTTTTAAAAGTCCACTTATGTTATTCTACATGCTTAAGATGTTTTATACATACATACATATACAGTACAGACCAAAAGTTTGGACACACCTTCTCATTCAAAGAGTTTTCCTTATTTTCATGACTATGAAAAATTGTAGATTCACACTGAAGGCATCAAAACTATAAATTAACACATCACCTTTATTTATATAGTGCTTTAAACAAAATACATTGCGCCAAAGCACTGAACAACATTCATTTGGAAAACAGTGTCTCAATAATGCAAAATGATAGTTAAAGGCAGTTCATCATTGAATTCAGTTATGTCATCTCTGTTCAGTTGAAATAGTGTCTGTTTTAATTTTGCAATCAAGTCAACGATATCGCTGTAGATGAAGTGACCCCAACTAAGCAAGCCAGAGGCGACAGCGGCAAGGAACCGAAACTCCATCGGTGACAGAATGGAGAAAAAAACCTTGGGAGAAACCAGGCTCAGTTGGGGGGCCAGTTCTCCTCTGACCAGACGAAACCAGTAGTTCAATTCCAGGCTGCAGCAAAGTCAGATTGTGCAGAAGAATCATCTGTTTCCTGTGGTCTTGTCCTGGTGCTCCTCTGAGACAAGGTCTTTACAGGGGATCTGTATCTGGGGCTCTAGTTGTCCTGGTCTCCGCTGTCTTTCAGGGATGTAGAGGTCCTTTCTAGGTGCTGATCCACCATCTGGTCTGGATACGTACTGGATCCGGGTGACTGCAGTGACCCTCTGATCTGGACACAGACTGGATCTCGTGGCCACGGTGAACTCGGAACAAGAGAGAAACAGACAAATATTAGCGTAGATGCCATTCTTCTAATGATGTAGAAAGTACGGTGTTATGTGAAGTGTTCCGGTTCCAGTTTACCTAATTAATGCAGCCTAAAAATCCTTTAACGGATTTGGATATTAAAAGCATATTAGTATGTTATGTGTATGCCAGGTTAAAGAGATGGGTCTTTAATCTAGATTTAAACTGCAAGAGTGTGTCTGCCTCCCGAACAATGTTAGGTAGGTTATTACAGAGTTTAGGCGCCAAATAGAAAAAGGATCTGCCGCCCGCAGTTGATTTTGATATTCTAGGTATTATCAAATTGCCTGAGTTTTGAGAACGTAGCGGACGTAGAGGATTATAATGTAAAAGGAGCTCACTCAAATACTGAGGTGCTAAACCTTTCAGGGCTTTATAAGTAATAAGCAATATTTTAAAATCTATACGATGTTTGATAGGGAGCCAGTGCAGTATGGACAGGACCGGGCTAATATGGTCATACTTCCTGGTTCTAGTAAGAACTCTTGCTGCTGCATTTTGGACTAGCTGTAGTTTGTTTACCAAGCGTGCAGAACAACCACCCAATAAAGCATTACAGTAGTCTAACCTTGAAGTCATAAATGCATGGATTAACATTTCTGCATTTGACATTGAGAGCATAGGCCGTAATTTAGATATATTTTTGAGATGGAAAAATGCAGTTTTACAAATGCTAGAAACGTGGCTTTCTAAGGAAAGATTGCGATCAAGTAGCACACCTAGGTTCCTAACTGATGACGAAGAATTGACAGAGCAACCATCAAGTCTTAGACAGTGTTCTAGGTTATTACAAGTAGAGTTTTTAGGCCCTATGATTAACACCTCTGTTTTTTCTGAATTTAGCAGTAAGAAATTACTCGTCATCCAATTTTTTATATCGACTATGCATTCCATTAGTTTTTCAAATTGGTGTGTTTCACCGGGCTGCGAGGAAATATAGAGCTGCGTATCATCAGCATAACAGTGAAAGCTAACACCATGTTTCCTGATGATATCTCCCAAGGGTAACATATAAAGGGTGAAGAGTAGCGGCCCTAGAACTGAGCCTTGAGGTACTCCATACTGCACTTGTGATCGATATGACACATCTTCATTCACTGCTACGAACTGATGGCGGTCATATAAGTACGATTTAAACCATGCTAATGCACTTCCACTGATGCCAACAAAGTGTTCAAGTCTATGCAAAAGAATGTTGTGGTCAATTGTGTCAAACGCAGCACTAAGATCCAATAAAACTAATAGAGAGATACACCCACGATCAGATGATAAGAGCAGATCATTTGTAACTCTAAGGAGAGCAGTTTCAGTACTATGATACGGTCTAAATCCTGACTGGAAATCCTCACATATACCATTTTTCTCTAAGAAGGAATATAATTGTGAGGATACCACCTTTTCTAGAATCTTGGACAGAAAAGGGAGATTCGAGATTGGTCTATAATTAACTAGTTCTCTGGGGTCAAGTTGAGGCTTTTTTATGAGAGGCTTAATAACAGCCAGTTTGAAGGTTTTGGGGACATGTCCTAATAATAATGAGGAATTAATAATAGTCAGAAGAGGACCTATGACTTCTGGAAGCACCTCTTTTAAGAGCTTAGATGGTATAGGGTCTAACATACATGTTGTAAGTTTAGATGATTTAACAAGTTTATACAATTCTTCCTCTCCTATAGTAGAGAATGAGTGGAACTGTTCCTCAGGGGGTCTATAGTGCACTGTCTGATGCGAAACTGTAGCTGACGGCTGAATGGTTGCAATTTTATCTCTAATAGTATCGATTTTAGAAGTAAAGTAGTTCATAAAGTCATTACTGCTGTGGTGTTGGGAAATGTCAACACTTGTTGAGGCTTTATTTTTCGTTAATTTAGCCACTGTATTGAATAAATACCTGGGGTTATGTTTGTTTTCTTCTAAAAGAGAAGAAAAATAATCAGATCTAGCAGTTTTTAATGCTTTTCTGTAGGATATGCTACTTTCCCGCCAAGCAATACGAAATACCTCTAGTTTTGTTTTCCTCCAGCTGCGCTCCATTTTTCGGGCTGCTCTCTTTAGGGTGCGAGTATGCTCATTATACCATGGTGTCAAACTGTTTTCCTTAACCTTTCTTAAGCGTAAAGGAGCAACTGTATTTAAAGTGCTAGAAAAGAGAGAGTCCATAGTTTCTGTTACATCATCAAGTTGTTTTGAGGTTTTGGATATGCTAAGGAATTCGGATACATCAGGAAGATAACTTAAAAAGCAGTCTTTTGTGGTAGAAGTGATGGCTCTTCGATACTTGTAACAAGAAGTAGAATTTACAATTTTGGCTATATGAAGTTTACACAGAACTAAATAATGATCTGAGATATCATCACTTGGCTGAATAATTTCAACACTATCAACATCAATTCCATGTGACAGTATTAAATCTAGAGTATGATTTCGACAATGAGTAGGTCCTGAAACGTGTTGTCTAACACCAATAGAGTTCAGAATGTCTATAAATGCTGATCCCAATACATCTTTTTCATTATCGACATGGATATTAAAATCACCAACTATTAAGACTTTATCTGCAGCCAGAACTAACTCGGATGTAAAATCACCAAACTCTTTAATAAAGTCTGTATGGTGCCCTGGTGGCCTGTATACAGTAGCTAGTACAAACATAACAGGGGATTTATCATTAACATTGGTTTCTCTGGATAATGTTATATGAAGCACCATTACTTCAAACGAGTTATACTTGAAGCCTGCCCTCTGAGAAATCCTGAAAACGTTATTATAAATTGAAGCAACACCTCCCCCTTTGCCTTTTAGACGCGCCTCGTGTTTATAACAATAATCTTGGGGGGTGGACTCATTTAAAATAATGTAATCATCAGGTTTTAGCCAGGTTTCTGTCAAGCAGAGCACATCTATATTATGATCAGTTATCATATTATTTACAAAAAGTGTTTTCGTAGAAATGGATCTGATATTCAATAAGCCAATCTTTATCATTTGTTTATCCATATTGCATTTGTTTTTTATTTGTTGAACCTCAATTAAATTGTTAACCTTAACTTGGTTTGGACGTTTTTTGTATTTTCTAGTTCGTGGAACAGACACAGTCTCTATAGTGTGATATCTAGGTGAAAGAGTCTCTATGTGCTGAGAATTAACTGACCTCTGTGACGGGAGACAGCTAGCAGACGGTCGGTTTAGCCAGTCTGTCTGCTTCCTGACCTGGGCCCCAGTTAGTCAAGTATAAACACTAAGACTATTTGCCATATTTCTAGACAGAAGAGTGGCGCCACCCCAGGAGGGATGAAGACCATCTCTTTTAAACAGGTCAGGTCTGCCCCAAAAGCTCATCCAATTGTCTATATAACCTATGTTATTCTGTGGGCACCACTTAGACATCCAGCCATTGAGTGATGACAATCTGCTATGCATCTCATCACCACGGTAAGCAGGGAGGGGGCCAGAGCATATTACAGTGTCTGACATCGTGCTTGCAAGTTCACACACCTCTTTAAAGTTATTTTTAGTGATCTCCGACTGGCGAAGTCGAACATCATTAGCACCGGCATGAATAACAATCTTACTGTATTTACGTTTAGCATTAGCCAGCACTTTTAAATTTGCCAAGATGTCAGGCGCTCTGGCTCCCGGTAAACATTTGACTATGGTGGCTGGTGTCTCTATATTCACGTTCCGTACAATAGAATCGCCAATAACTAGAGCACTTTCATCAGGTTTCTCAGTGGGTGCATCACTGAGTGGGGAGAACCTGTTTAATGTTTTGATCGGAACAGAAGAGCGGTGTTTTGACCCACGACTACGCTGCCTCACCGTCACCCAGTTGCCCTGCTGCAGGGGCTCTGCTGGAACCGGACAATGTACAGGAATCCCTGAGCTAGACGCATCCAAAGCCATATCTAGAGCCCTAACATTCTTACTGTCCTCAATTAAAGTTTGGATGCGTGTGTCTAATTCTGAAATCTTCTCTGTCAGCCTAACTGTTTCCCTGCATTTATCACATGTGAATCCCTCATCAGCGACAGAGATAGATAAACTGTACATGTGGCAAGAGGTGCAAATAACAATTGTAGGAGAAGCCATTACTCACCGTGCTTGATGAAATATTCTTACTGCGGTTGTTTGATGAACTTTTGGAAAACTGCAGCGTGAGAGAGGAGAGGAGAGGAGAAAAGAAAACGCTAATGACAAGCTAACGAGTGCTAACGCTTTGCAGGTGTGCTGCAGTCACGGAAGAGTGAACGATCAAAGTTAATCTGATAAGATTGATCGGTAATATCAGAAATATGGTGTGAATTAAGTTATATTTTACAATTAAAAAAACAAACAAACAGACAGTGATAGTAAGAAAGATTATAGAGAAAAAATATAAAATAAAAACAGCTACATGGAGCTATGATTAGCTACAGAAGGCCAACAGGAAGTATTCTCTAATTCCAACACATGTGGAATTGTATATGGAATTATATACATAACAAAAAAGTGTGAAACAACTAAAAATATGTCATATTCTAGGTTCTTTAAAGTAGCCACCTTTTGCTTTGATTACTGCTTTGCACACTCTTGGCATTCTCTTGATGAGCTTCAAGAGGTAGTCACCTGAAATGGTCTTCCAACAGTCTTGAAGGAGTTCCCCGAGAGATGCTTAGCATTTGTTGGCCCTTTTGCCTTCAGTCTGCGGTCCAGCTCACCCCTAAACCATCTCGACTGGGTTCAGGTCCGGTGACTGAGGAGGCCAGGTCATCTGGCGCAGCACCCCATCACTCTCCTTCTTGGTTAAATAGCCCTTACACAGCCTGGAGGTGTGTTTGGGGTCATTATCCTGTTGAAAAATAAATGATGGTCCAACTAAACGCAAACCGGATGGAATAGCATGCCGCTGCAAGATGCTGTGGTAGCCATGCTGGTTCAGTATGCCTTCAATTTTGAATAAATCCCCAACAATGTCACCAGCAAAGCACCCCCACACCATCACACCTCCTCCTCCATGCATCACAGTGGGAACCATGCATGTAGAGTCCATCCGTTCACCTTTTCTGCATCACACAAAGACACAGTGGTTGGAACCAAAGATCTCAAATTTGGACTCATCAGTCCAAAGCATAGATTTCCACTGGTCTAATGTCCATTCCTTGTGTTCTTTAGCCCAAACAAGTCTCTTCTGCTTGTTGCCTTTCTTTAGCAGTGGTTTCCTACCAGATATTCTACCATGAAGGCCTGATTCACACAGTCTCCTCTTAACAGTTGTTCTAGAGATGTGTCTGCTGCTAGAACTCTGTGTGCCATTGACCTGGTCTCTAATCTGAGCTGCTGTTAACCTGCGATTTCTGAGGCTGGTGACTCGGATGAACTTATCCTCTACAGCAGAGGTGACTCTTGGTCTTCCTTTCCTGGGGCGGTCCGCATGTGAGCCAGTCTCTTTGTAGCGCTTGATGGTTTTTATGACTGCACTTGTGGACACTTTCAAATTTTTCCCAATTTTTCGGACTGACTGACCTTCATAAAGTAATGATGGCCACTCGTTTTCCTGTACTTAGCTGCTTTTTTCTTGCCATAATATAAATTCTAACAGTCTATTCAGTAGGAATATCAGCTGTGTATCCACCTGATTTCTGCACAACACAACTGATGGTCTCAACCCCATTTATAAGGCAAGAAATCACACTTATTAAACCTGACAGGGCACACCTGTGAAGTGAAAACTATTTCAGGTGACTACCTCTTGAAGCTCATCAAGAGAATGCCAAGAGTGTGCAAAGCAGTAATCAAAGCAAAAGGTGGCTACTTTGAAAAACCTACAATATGACATATTTTCAGTTGTTTCACACTTTTTTGTTATGTATATAATTCCATATATAATCCCACATGTGTTAATTCATAGTTTTGATGCCTTCAGTGTGACTCGACAATTTTCATAGTCATGAAAATAAAGAAAACTCTTTGAATAAGAAGGTGTGTCCAAACTTTTGGTCTGTACTGTATACCGTATTTTTTGGACTATAAGACGCACCTGAGTATAAGTCGCATCAGTCCAAAATACGTCATATTGAGAAAAAAAACATATAGAAGTCGCACTGGACTAAGAGAAAACATTACCATCTACAGCCGCAAGAGGGCGCTATATACTGCTCAGTGTAGACTACAGGAGCACTGAGCAGTATAGAGCGCCCTCTCGCGGCTGTAGACGGTAATGTTTTCTCTTGGTTCATGTCTTTTAGTTAATTTCTCTTGGTTCATGTCAAATTAACTTTGATAAATAAGTCGCACCTGACTATAAGTCGCAGGACCAGCCAAACTATGAAAAAAAGTGTGACTTATGATATATATATATATATATATATATATATATATATATATATATATATATATATATATATATATATATATTTGCCTATTTTTAAGAAGAAACCAATCCAATGTATAGTTGACATTTGAGGCTTAATACCATAGAAAAGCAATACAGGTTATTCAATTAGAGTGTTTTCAGTTTGTTTATTTTCATGTAAAAATACGGCATGCAATTGCATCTAACAATGGTATAAAACATAATTAAATGTAAATTTTGATCATCGTAATTAATAATCACAATTACAATTTTAAAGGAATAATCATCATGATTTTTTTATCATAATCGCGTAGCCCTACTTTGAAGTAAACTCTAGTGTGGAAATGTCCAGAAAAAGAGAAAAACAAACAAAAAAACTAACTGGGGCATCATTATGAACACAACAGACACCACAAGTAGTACCTTTTCTCTGTTGCTGAGTGACGTGGTTGAGGCTGAAGATGGTGAGGAAGCGTTTCTTTTCCTCTAGCTCAGGGCTGTTGTTCATGTCCTCTGGGGTGAAGTGGGTTATTAGGGGGGCAGGAGTAGTCTGCTTGGTCTGAACACCTGGTGGGGAACGACTTCTTTCTCTCAGCATGCGCCTCCTCTTCCTCCTCTTCACCTCCATCATCTCCTCCCGACGGGCCAAAGTAGTCAGGTCAAACATCTGTAGAAACTCCACCTTCTGCAGGAAGAGAGCGTTTTTCTCAATAATTACTGATTTACTGGGACATGGTCATTAGAGTTATAGAAGAAATCATCAAGAATCTACATAAAGCAACACAATTTACCTCTGCGGAATCATCTAATTTGAGTGGTGGCTGTTCTGTGACCCTCCTGAGATAAGCTCGCACCTCTTCCTCGTCACTCTCATCATAAGAGTCGTCCAGCTCATAGTAACAACCTAAAAAAGATATCACTGAATACTCCACAGCTCTTAGAAATGACCTACAAATGATGTAAGCTTGACAAATTGGCTAAAAATATTACGAATAAAGTCCAACGTATATTCCTTTTTTTAGCATCAAACACTTAGCCTATGAAAATATATTCCAATTGATAATGTGCTCAAACCCACTACACACTAGATGAGGTCAATCAAAATATCAGTTTTGCTGATCAATCGACAGTGATAGTTAATTGCTGAAACTATTGGCAGAGATCCATGCTGATAGTTTTCAGGGTTGCATCCATTGCTGGAGCAGCCGAGAAGGCTCTGCTGTCATTATACAGTGCAAGGGGGCCTCTAGAGGTGGAAATCACTGACCTCAACTTGTTTGTTTTATCACATGGCTGAGCAGATGTGGATTTAAATGCAGCCGACAGAAAATCCTACCATGCCACAGATCGAAATTTACATTGTTTTCCACTAGAATAGATTTGTCCCAGATTGCTGTCAATGTACATGACTTCACCACAGGATCTAAAATTGAGCATTTTCAGTCAAACTTGTCTTTCTGTGGCTCTAATTAAGTCTGCATGCTTGATATAAATAGGGTGACCATACAGGCCAGGTGATATATATCTAACATATATATATATATATGTTAAATGTGTAATATTATAACATATATAATATGTTATGTTATATATCTGTAAGTGTTCCTGTAGCTCAATTGGTAGAGCACTGCTTTATCAAGCGCAAGGTAGGGGGTTCGATTCCCTGGGAACACAGGATAGGTAAAAATTGATAGCCTGAATGCACTGTAAGTCGCTTTGGATAAAAGCGTCTGCTAATGCATAAATGTAATTTTTTATTTATTTCATATATATATATATATATATATATTATTACATATTAAATATATATATATATATATATATATATATATATATATATATATATATATATATATATATATATATATATATATATATATATATATATAATTTTCAGAGACCAGTTTCTTGTCTCATTCAAATTGGTTGTCATAGTATCAACACTAATTTGTGGAGATTCAGGGCATTGTCAGTTCCACAAATCTGAATACATTATTTGTAAATTGACTGTTAAGATAAACATTTATAATATATAACACATTTTATAAGCTGTAATATCATTGTGATGCCTGTATAGCCCTATGTAACAATCCCTAGTAGCCAAGACATCGCACATAATTTGCAAGTGGGCTAACTAATCAGGAGATTGCTTGTTATTTTATCAATAAATGATGATGGGCAAAATAGACTAATAGTGTAATTATTCGTACTCGATTGCCCCGCAGATGGCTGCTTCAGTGCTTGGCTCTCCAGTATTTGTGCTGTTTTTGTTCATTTTTCCTGTTTTTTGTTTAACAAACACGATCAGTTTCACCAGGGATGTACTGCTGAACATTCGGCAGAACACACCACAAGATCTTTTACCGGATTTAAATTATTCAGACGTTTTACTGAACGTTGTTATCGGAGGAGCGGTGGCTCTGATCAAGCGCTTCAGGACGCGCAGACGGGGGAAGCGAGCGGGAGCGCTCGTCAGACTCAGGAAGCGCGGATTTCGAACGCCGTTGCCTAGCATCCATCTTGCAAATCTCCGCTCTCTACCCAACAAAACAGATGAACTGCTTCTGCTCTCTCGGACAAATAAGGATTTCTCTCACTCTGCTGCTCTATGTTTCACGGAAACCTGGCTGAATGACGCCATACCGGACAGCGCGCTCCATCTGCCGGGCTTTCAGCTGTTCAGAGCGGATCGCGAATCAGAATCAACTGGGAAATCGCGCGGCGGCGGGTCATGCTTTTACATCAATGAACGGTGGTGTACAGATGTAACTGTGTTAAATAATATGTGCTGTCCTGATTTAGAAATGCAGTTTGTCAACTGCAAGCCGTTCTATTCGCCGCAGGAGTTTCATTCGTTCATTCTGGTCAGTGTTTACATCCCTCCGCAAGCGCATGTGAGCTAAACTTTACAGAAACTTGCTGATCAGATCACAGACACAGAACAACAACACCCGGACTCTGTTTTAATCATTCTTGGGGACTTTAACAAAGCCAATCTCTCCTGTGAACTGCCAAAATACAGACAGCATGTTACATGTTCCACCAGAGACAGTAATATATTGGATCACTGTTACACCACAATAAAGGATGCAATAAAGGATGCATATCACTTTGTTCCACGAGCAGCTTTGGGGCATTCTGATCACTGTCTGGTTCATCTTATACCGTCCTACAAGCAAAAACTTAAATCTGCTAAACCTGTAGTAAGGACTGTGAAGTGATGGACCAGCAGAACAGAGCAGGATTTACAATCTTGTTTTGACCTCACTGAGTGTTTTTGAAGCTGCTACCACCGATCTGGATGAACTCACAGATACCGTAACATCCTATATTAGTTTCTGTGAGGATATATGCATTCCTACCAGGACTTATTTAACATTCAACAATGATAAGCCCTGGTTTACAGTAAACCTCAGACATCTCCGTCAGGCCAAAGAGGATGCCTACAGAAATGGGGACAGGGTCTTGTACAATCAGGCCAGGAACACACTGAACAAAGAGATCAGAGCGGCTAAAAAGACCTACGCTAAAAAGTTGGAAGACCAGTTTACTTCCAACGACTCAACTTCAGTGTGGAGAGGTCTAAGAGCCATCACGAACTACAAGACACCATCCCCTTGCACTGAGGCTAATCAACGACTTGCTAACGACCTGAATGAGTTTTATTGCAGATTTGAAACCCCCATCACCCATTCTGACCATCTCCCTACACAACCATTAACACATCCTGCAATCCCACCCTCCACACCTCCTGCTCTTCAAATCTATGAAGATGATGTGCGCCAGGTCTTCAAGAAGAACAAAAGAAGAAAAGCACCAGGCCCAGATGGTGTTACACCAACCTGTCTGAAAATCTGTGCTGACCAGCTGGCCCCCATCTTTTCACAGATCTTCAACAGATCCCTGGAGTTGTGTGAAGTGCCTTCCTGCTTCAAACGCTCCACCATCATCCCCATCCCAAAGAAACCCAAGATAGCACAACTTAACGACTACAGACCTGTGGCTCTAACGTCTGTCGTCATGAAGTCATTTGAAAAACTGGTTCTGGCTTATCTGAAGGACAACACTGGACCCTTACTGGACCCCCTCCAGTTTGCTTACCGAGCAAACAGGTCCGTGGATGATGCAATCAACATGGGATTGCACTTCATCCTGCAACATCTGGACAAAACAGGGACTTATGTGAGGATCCTATTTGTGGACTTTAGTTCGGCATTCAACACCATCATCCCAACAGCCCTTCAGACCAAACTGACCCAGCTCTCTGTTCCTAGCTCTATCTGTCAGTGGATCACCAGCTTTCTGACAGATAGGAAACAGTTAGTGAGACTGGGGAAATTCACATCAAACAGCTGCTCCACCAACACTGGTGCCCCTCAGGGATGTGTTCTCTCCCCTCTGCTCTTCTCCCTGTACACCAACGACTGCACCTCTAAAGACCCCTCTGTCAAGCTCCTAAAGTTTGCAGACGACAGAAATCGGCCTCATCCAGGACGGTGATGAGTCTGCTTACAGACAAGAGGTTGAGCAGCTGGCTGTCTGGTGCAGTCTTAACAACCTGGAGCTGAACACGCTCAAAACAGTGGAGATGATCGTGGACTTTAGGAGAAACCCACCTGCACTTTCCCCACTCACCATCATGAACAGCACTGTGACTGCAGTGGAGTCATTCAGATTCCTGGGAACCACCATCTCTCAGGACCTGAAGTGGGACAATCACATTGACTCCATTGTTAAAAAGGCCCAGCAAAGGTTGTATTTCCTTCGCCAGCTGAGGAAGTTTAACCTGCCACAGGAGCTGCTAAAACAGTTCTACTCGGCCGTCATTGAGTCTGTCCTCTGTACTTCAAAACTGTCTGGTTTGGTTCAGCAACAAAATCAGACATCAGAAGACTACAGAGAACTGTTCGGACTGCTGAAAGGATTATTGGTGCTCCCCTGCCCACCCTTCAAGAACTGTATACATCCAGAGTGAGGAAAAGGGCTCAGAAAATCACTCTGGATCCCTCACATCCAAGTCACCCCATCTTTGAACTTTTGCCATCTGGCCGGCTCAAACACCAGAACAGCAAGGCACAAGAACAGTTTCTTCCCCCAGGCAATCTACCTCATGAACAGTTAAATGTTCCCTACTTATGCTTATACATGTGCAATATCCTTATATTTATTTGTTAACCCTCCATCCTAGAACATTCCTGCATCTCACTCAATCCTATTCCATTATCATTTATAGCACAATTGTTTATACACTTATTTATTTGTCAATTTGTAAATCTCTTTTTTTTTTTTCTGTGTGTTGTTGTCTCTGTGTACTGGAAGCTTATGTCACTAAAACAAATTCCTTGTATGCGTAAGCATACTTGGCAATAAAGCTCTTTCTGATTCTGATTCTGATTCTGATTCAGTGGTTCCTAACCTTTTTCAACTCGCGGCCCACACAACCAAACACATATGTTTGCGCAGCCCACTGCAAAAAGAAATTAACTGACCACTCTATTGTTGGGTTAATAACTTAGCACTCAGAAGCTAGATTGTTAACTGTATTTATAAAAAAAAATAATAATAATAAAAAAATAAAAATAAATAAATAAATAAACTATCGCAATTTCTCAATTCAATTTTAACACACAGATATGCTTTACAGTCATAAATACATTCAGGGAGAATTTGAAACATTTTTCCAATAGAAAACCAATTAGAGCTTTATCAAAAAGTTGTAACGTCTCTAGAACAGTCATAAGTCACTATAATCACTATAGTAAAGGTGTAACAAAATTTATAGACTTACGTCAAAAAAATAAATATAAATAAATAAATCCCGTGTCCAGTGACTTCTTTTCTTTTTTGCCATGCATTATTCATAGAGCTCATTAACTGTAGCGGTGCCTCAGGTGTTGAAATAGATTTGTGATACATTATATAGGTTCACACGTACTCCGTTTGCAGTGCGTATACAGTATGTGTAAGCGGTGTAGAAGCAGCAGTATCATACAGCAGCGAGAGCGCGTAATTGTAACACGAAAGCACATTAAAATAATGCATGAGCGTGAATCTCTCTGTTCGCACGCAGATTTCCTTTGCTCTGTCACAAAACCAGGCGTGCTTGCTCAGATATATGCTGCTCTCGCCCAGAGAGAGTGTGCACTCTTAAAACGTGTCTCCTCTCTCTTAAACTGCGTTATGTGCACTCACCACTCTCTCTATGCTCGTGTGCTAGACATTAATTATTTTAGCTCGTTTTAATTTCTAGTCTTTTACGTGCAGTGTGAACACTCTGATCCGTTAACATGGGCTCGGAAAAAAGATGCTTCACAGACTGTGTGAACCTTGAGTTAGGCATATGCCCAGTCTGTTCTGTTCTCACGCTAGGCGCATTGCAGTTTGATTGGATCATCGAATAGCATACTGTGGGAGGTCAGGGCCATTGAAAACCGTGCTATAAAGCGATTTAGAAAACGTGCACGCTCAATTCATGATTTTATGATTTCTATTAATCACACAGCTCTAGAATGGATTGGAAATGAACAGAAAATAACTTGGACTGGCACTGCTCAGCAAAACAGGAAATCTCAAACTCATACATACAAATTCATGGACAACACTATTTTTTGTATGGACCCGACCAAAAAAAAAGTTTTAAATCTTTAGCTTGGGGACATGCAAAATAAGTAAAAATTATCTGCTGAACTACACCTTTACATCCATTTTTCTTTTCAGTCTCTTTTGTAGCAGAAATGAGTCGAACAGACAAATTAAAGAGTCTATCAGAGCTGTGTGCATTGAAACATGAGCTGAATTCCTCAGGAAGTCATAAATCAGTTCTAGTGCCACAAGAACCAAGCAGATTACCACCCAACTTGTTCACACAACAGCTTTCAACATGAACACCACTAGAGCATATATTTACAATTTCAATTCGAAGAAGAGATTGTCAAATTTGTTGTTCATAATTGAAATGCAACGCTGGACATCACATGGAAACCCATGAGAGTACTGCACAAGTCCCATTGACTTCCCCCCCCACACCTAGCAGAACCAGACTGAAATTCCTAAGGGGGGGAAGGGCTTTAAACCTCTGTCTTCACAGAACATCCCTTTGCCAGAGAATGGCAAAGAAACTGCTTCTTGTACATAGATATGGACCAGAATGAACTCAAAAAAGACTTCTAAATGAATCGTTCCATTGCTTAACTCCATATTCATTTATGTGTAACCCACACATTTGACTATCATGTATAATCACTTATTGTGTATGTCTTTTGATAACTATAGGATACATAGTCATGTCTAGTATTGACATAATCGAATTTTCTTGCTTGATATTGTCCTGACAATCATTTATTTGTAAAATATATCATAATTGTGTTATAGGAATCATGTCCAAAATTAGATCCTGTGAGGCAAGAACCACTTGCTTGGTAAGATAAACAAATGATTTATGACCCCAGACCCAAGACCATATCTGATTGGTCAAGGCAACATTTGAGGGGTGGCCAACAAGGAAGTTTAAATACGTTGGACACGATTAAATTTGGCTTTTAGTCTAGCATTGCTTGTGCTATCAGTCATGCCTTGCTTTTAGTCTGCTTTTAGTTCTAGCATTGCTCGTGCTATCAGTCATGCCTGCTCTTAGCTTCTAGCTTGTAGCTTTGCTACCTAGCTTTAGCTTGTAGCATCTAGCCATGCGGTTAGTCATCATTGTTCTTTGAGCGCGGTTCCAGCGTGCCTGCCTGCTGCTACTATGCCACAATGAGAAGGAACACAACCTAGTCTCGTCAAACTTTATTTCTTTTCTTTTCCGTTTGAGAGTTTCATGTTCTGAGTTAAGTTTTGTAACGTCGACCTCATCTGAGCGTTTGAACTCCAACCAGCCACACAACTCCAGCTTCAGCCAATGCCCAAGCACGGGCTCCCCAAGACGTCACTTCAGCCACTACTGAACTTCCAGCCAATCAGCGACACCGGGATACCCCTTTCAACGGGAGTCCCTTTCACAGCAAACGAAGGCAACATATTCCCAGATATTTGTTGTGCTGGTGTATCTAATATAATTTTAACCCCATTGAGGAACTCAGTGCGAGCGCTAATTACGTGATTGATGGTTGTTCGTGTCTATGCAATTTAACGTATTGCTGTAAACTTGGGATTCCATATTTCCATTCTCTTAAACTCATCTTTCCCTAACTTTCGATCTTCCTGCAACTTGTGTGAATGTGTGTGTGCGTGCGTTTATGTGTTAGATTAGTTTATATGTCTTAGATTTATCTAATAAAGCCTTATTCATATTGAACAGAGAAGTATCTTGTGTTTTGTGCTTACAAGTTAATGTCTTAAACTACCGATCTTGTTACTGTGCTAATTAATAGTGTTTCACTATAGTTTGGATATTAGTATCCAGCGCAGATTTGATGTTAAACGGCTAGTTCACTGAATCGCAGGCGCGTCTCCGTGAACAGCCGTGAAACAGTGATTCTGTTCAAATTCCCTTTAAAATCTTAAATGATTCCCTTTGAGCTAAATTGACCTGTTTCCCTTACACTTTATTTTGCCCTGTTATCCATCTCTCTCATGACTTTAATACTCAAGATTTAACAAAACTATACTTTCTAAATTGCCTACATGTCAAAATGAGTGCATCACTTCAATATTTTTATAGAAAAATCCTAATTCTGAACATGAGTCATGTTTTTCCCTTACAAAAATGTACCATGCTTTTATTATATAAAAGTACATTAACCGTGTTTTATTTATTTGCAAATGGATTACCATTTGTGTTTGTTTTTAAATAAATAAATTTGTAAAATGATTTTTCATTTGTGGCATAGTTTAACAATAGTAACCTTTGTATCTGGATTTATAGCAAAATATTAAAACATAAATTTTCGTAAGGGTTGTGTAGTTGTCTGTCGTAGCTTCCCCTAAACCTATAATAAAATCTCATTATTTTTTCAGCTAAATTACTACTGTAACATTACAATAGATAATAATGATGTCGTTTATACAGTATTTTGAGTGAGTGTGATCAATGTGTTGTTGCTCCTTGACTAAGTGAACAAATACAAAACTACAATAGCATCTTTACAGACGAAACTGACCTGCACTGCAAACCCTGAACAGTAGTTTTGCTTCTCTGCTCCAGCTGTGCACTACAGTCCAGTCTCGGTCTCTCTCTCTCTTGCACTGATTACTCTTGAGTCTGATCCAAACCGTTCGGCGGAGGCGCGGAGAGCGTGCGTGCCCAACCATTGCCAGTCACAACTAACCGATCTATGATTTATTAGAGATGTAATTATCGAATGGCGGATTCAGAAATTATCGCTTTGGTACATTCGGCAGGCAATTATACAATAATAATATTAAAATAGCGGGACAAATCGTCTGCCAGGCCACCGGGAATTGTCCCGGTTCTCCCGATGTCCAGTCCGCAACTGTTTTCCAAAGGACACGCAGAACAGGGCCGTGCACAGATCTTTTGAGGGGCATGTGCTGAAACTGAACCCCCCCCCCCCCCCCTTATTTATATCAAGATTATTTAGTAAGCCTGCATAAAAGGAAGAAATGGTCACATCTTCATGACAAATTCAATAACACAAAATAATAGTCTCAAAAGCTTTAGATTTATTCACGATTAATAACAACCATAATAATAATATTAGATAATTATATAATATAGATAAACAGGGTTTTAAGTGCTTCTTTGAACTTAACAGCAACCTTATGTGAGCCATGTATCTGGCAAAAAATTGATACTGTGGTGGACCAGGGATGTTGGTCTCTTGAAGGTCTCTTATTCACTACACTTTCCCTAAAATAAGCCAGCAATGAAAAATATAAATAAAAATAGTGAAAAGTACAGTTGCAGTGAAAAGCATTTCTGAAGGATCACGTGACACTGAAGAGCACTGAACTGGAGTAATGATGCTGAAAATTCAGCTTTGATAACAAATATAAATTACATTTTAAAATATTCAAATAGAAAACATTTATTTAAAATTGTAAAAATATTACACAATATTACTGATTTTGCTGTATTTTGGATCAAATAAATGAAGCCTTGGAATGAATCATGAATTACATTCTGCATAATAAAATGTAAAGATTTCAGTGATCTTCTGTAATTTTTTTTTTTTTAGTTACTACTACATTACAGTAGTAAAACCATGTTTTACTACATTTTATACATGTGAGGACGAGCGGAGAGTATACCATCAAATGATTAGCCTAAATGTTAATAAATTAAGTGTATCAGCAATCATAAATTTCTTAGAAATATATGTTATGTAGGTGACGAGGATCACTCGTCGATTTGTGTAAGTTCCAGTACGAAACAGTGCGGGGGCGCACCTGTTATGATTTCCCGATGGTAAAAACAAATTATATGTTGTTGTATTACTTATAAATATATCGTTTTTGACCAGCGAATGTGTGCAAATGTGATTTTTTTTTTCTGTCCGTCATTAAAACCGCGACGGCGCCTGCCGCTGCCGGCATCACATTACATTTTCATCTAGGTTACAAACTAGTTTTTTTTTAGCTATATAGTTTTTCCTGTGGTAAAATGCATTTGGCCAAAATAGCATTTTATAAAAGATGAAATGCAACTGTATGCACAGGCTATTTAAGTGTTGGCTATATATTGGCTATGACTAGATGGCAAATGCTAGCCCTCTCTCTCAGGCGACGTCCCACATGTCTCAGTCAGTGAGTCAGTCGGACATCAAATAAATAAAATATGAGCCTTTATAGACATAGTGTTTAGTAGTACTTATTCAAACAACAAGATATTTATTTACCCTTCGCAAAACTTTGTTCAGCTCAGCTGGTGTCTACTGTGCGGTTGCTGTGGCACTTCAGTTGATTCAAATATTTAGCAAATGAAAGTTCTTAAAACGAGCTTGTGTAAATCTTATTCGATCCTCAAGCGGTCAGTAAGCTGATACCTCCACCCCCTTTCACACTGCCATTCCGGCAAATACAGGGGTAAAGTGTTCCTGTAATTGTTCCCTGGTCGCTAGATTTGGCACTTTCACACTGCCAGTGATGACCTGGTATATGTGCGTGCTTTCACACACAACCCTTTTTTTTTTTTTTTTTTTTTTTTTTTTATTAAACTTCAAAAAAACACAGTCAAAGTACAGTTACAGCAACAATAATACACACGAAAACATAAAACACAAACAGAATATAAAGAAAGAATACGCTTTCAAAATACACATATAGCCAGGGGGTGGGCTAAACATTACATAAATATATTAAAGGATTTACAAATGGAAACTGTCTTAATTGCTTTCTTATTAAGTGAATAGAAAATCGTCTTCACATAAATTCGAATTTCTTTTTCAAGAACCAAAAATAAAGGATTGGTTTTACTGTACTTACATTTGTGGATATGAAATTTCGCAAAAATTAAAATACAATTTATAATGTAATACTCTTTGGTTTTATTTGAAGGGATATTAGTAAAACCAAATAAAACGTTTTCTAAGCACAAAAGAAAAGTGGGGTCAATGTTATCAATTATAAATCTAGACAAATCTTTCCAAAATATTTTAACATAATAGCAATGCCAAAATAAATGAAACAAAGATTCAGTACTCATATTACAAAAAGAACAATTCAAATCAATGTCATTTTTAAATTTAACAAGAAAATTATTTACTGGGTAATATCTATGTAAAATTTTAAAAGATACTTCCTTTACTTTATTTACCAATATGTATTTGTTTGGCAAGGTCCAAATGTCCTTCCATATTAAACCTTTAACTAATCTGTTCCAATAAAATATACAGTTAGGAGAAGAAACCATATCTTTTTGAAGTAAGGAGCGAACAGTTTTGTTAACACTAATATTTTTAGGGCCAAAACAAAGTTTTCCAATATGAGTATCAAATAAATCAAAGGTAGAGGGGGGTGTAATACTGTTCTGGGTATTAGCTCTGAATAATGCCAAAACTCCTGTCGGAATTGCATCCATGACAATAGAAAACTCCTTTGGTGTTACTGGAATTCCATGGACAGCTAAAAACTCAGAATAAGTGAGTAACATGCCTTCTTGATTTAATAATTGACTGACTCGTATTATGCCTGCTGAAAACCAATTTTCAAAAAATAAAGATTTATTTTTATATAATATATTGTAATTGTTCCAAATCAGGTACCTATGGGGAGAAAAGTTATGCTTATATAATAGAGACCAAGCCAGCAACATTTGTTTGAATTCATTTGAAAGCAGGATAAGCTTAAAGGAATTTTATCAATTTTGTTACTGCAAATCAAGAGAAATCTAAGACCACCTAGTTTGGAAAAAAACAAAATTAGGTATAAAATTCCACAGAGAATTTGGATTTAGAGTGAAATGTCTGATCCAGTTAATTTTAAATGTATTATTTAGAGTGCAGAAATCAAGAAAGTTCAATCCTCCCGATTCATATGTATTCATTATTGTAGATTTTCTAATGTAATGCATTTATTTCTCCATAGAAAATTAAACAAAGCAGTATCAACATCTTTATACATTTTCTTAGAGACACTAAGTGAAGTGGCCGCATAAACTAATCTTGACAGTCCCTCTGCTTTACACAACAAAACTCTACCTTTTAGGGATAAATCCCTCAAAAGCCAATGATTCAGTTTTGCCTTAGTCCTCTGAAGAATAGATTAAAAATTAATCTTACACCTAGATTTCTGATCCTTCGTGATAACAATCCCCAAGTATGTTACATAATCCTTTACTGGAATATTAGCAATTGTTTGTAAGTCACAGTCTTTAATAGATAACAATTCACATTTATTAATGTTTAAACAAAGGCCAGAGGCTTTAGAAAAGGCCTCTATTACTTCAAGAGCAATTGGGACCTGATAATGATTTTTCAAGAATAGTGCAGTGTCATCTGCTAGTTGGGATATGATAATATTTCTACCAGCTACAGATATACCTTTTAAGTGGCTTGATCTAACATAAATATTCAGTAGTTGAACACAAAAAAGAAAAAGGTATGGGGAAATGGGACAGCCTTGTCTGACACCACGTTTTAAATCAAATCTAGAGGAAGAACCTCCTTTAAGTTTAATAGAACTGTTTGCATTCGTATACATTGTTTGTACAGCTTTACAGAAGAACTCTCCAAACCCAAATGTTTTTAATGACCTAAAAATAAAAGCATGCTCTAAAGTGTCTTAGGCTTTATAAAAGTCTAAGAAAAGAATAAATCCTTTGTCCATACATAAATTAGAGTAGTCCAGCAAGTCTAAAATTAGCCTTATATTATTTGAGATATGCCTTTTCTTTAAGAAGCCAGATTGGGCCTCATCTATAAGGGGGTCTATAATTGACTTTATTCTATTTGCAAAGATCAGGGCAAAAATCTTATAATCGTTGTTTAATAGCGAAATAGGTCTCCAATTGTCCAAAAGTAACAGATCTTTTTTTGATTTAGGAATCAGTGTTATTAATCCTTGAGTTAATGTAGGTGGAAGAACTTGATTTTCTATACTTTCCATATAAACTTCTTTAAGAAAGGGAGCGATAAGATCAGAAAACGTTTGGTAGAACTCGACTGTGAGGCCATCAACCCCAGGAGATTTATTAACCTTAATATGTGAAATAGCACATAAGACCTCTTCAATAGTAATTGAGCTTTCACAAAGTTCTTTTTGCAGAGGGCCGATGGTCTCACAACCGAGCCCAGAGATAGAGTTAAAAAATTCAGAAGCAGACTACTCAGAAAATTTGGATGAATATAATCTACTATAAAATTCTGTACAAAATTGTGATATTTTAGCATGATCATCTGTTACAACCCCATCTATTTTAAGTTGTTCAACCATGTTATTTTTAAAGTGACATTTCTCTAAACCAAAAAAATATGCAGAGTTTTGTTCTCCCTTTTCCATCCACTGCTTCCGTGATCTAATGAAAGCTCCTTCTGCCTTATTTTTGTATAATTTGTCCAATTCCAATTGTAGGGTTGCTAACTCTGCTTGTTCATCTTCATTTGGACATGATAATGAGGAGAGACCAGCTAATTTTGATATAATATTAGCCTCCTGAATACGTCTCTCTTTTGCCTTTAAGCTTCCCTGCTTTCTAAGGTACTTGGCAGTCTCAAATTTGAGTAGCTCCCAATTACTGCAGAATTTATTTTCTCTAAGTGCTTTGTACCAGTGATTTAAAATTATATTTTTAACATCTATCTTAATATTATCAAAATGCAGCAATGAATTATTAAGTTTCCAGAATAAACTTCTACCCACAGAATATGAAGAGTTTTTGAGGTTAATAGAAATAATGACAGCTTTATGGTCACTAAAAGGAGAAGGAATCACATTAACATAAATATCCGAAGAACCTAGATTTGCAGATACCAGCCAGTAATCTATACGAGATTGTCTGTTGCAAGCTTTGTTACTCCAAGTGTACAGTGATAAATCAGGAAACTTCAACCTCCATATATCAACCAAATTAAATTTCTCCATAAAACGTTTAAGATTTTCATTCTGAGTATAAGATGTTCTTGTAGGAAAACAATCAAGTAATCCATCCAAAACAATATTAAAATCACCCCCTATTACCAAAGTTAAATTTGGGAATTGTGACAGCCCTTTGAGAATATATTCTTCTAAGGTTTCAAGCAAACTGTCATTTTCATTTTTGGAATTATAACCATAAACATTTGCAATTAACAATATAGTACCGTGAACTTTTATGATTTGACACACAAAATGACCTGACCCATCACAATCTGTATGCAAAATTTCCCCGGTGAATCTGTTCTTTAGAGTAACAACGCCAGCAGAGCGCTCATTTCCATGAGCACACCAGATGTCGTTTCCCCACTGTGTTCTCCAAAAACGTACATCATCAGCAATCGAATGAGATTCTTGAAAAAAACAAAAATCAGTCTTGTGTTGCTTAACAAATAAAAACAAAGCTTTCCGTTTAATACGATCTCTTAGCCCCCTGGTATTTAGTGTAACTATAGACAATGACAGAATGAGAATAAAGGTAAACGCAATCCACTAACAAGAAACGCGTTTGCAAGAACGAACGGAAGGAAAAACCGCGTTTAAACTGTTATAAAGGCGAGTCAGCACCAATTTATTTTTTTTTTATTTTTTTTTACCAAATCTTAATTTGAAAGCAAAAAACTAAATCCTTCGTTGGCTTCAAGGGCAACAAACCAAAATTAGCAATAGGGTTAGCCAGAGTCCTCGTCCAAATTTTGGCAAAATATAACGACAAAATAGAGTTGAAGACAACAAAAAATTAACGGATCCCAGGACGGCTCATATCAACAAAATAAAGTTATCCTGAAGTTTGCAAAAACAAAAGAAATTCCCAACCTAGCCCTCATGTAAGATTAATTTCTGTCCCGGCAACAAAAGCTCTTCCGCCAACAAAATAAGCGGTTTTCCCTTGGAGACGGGCTTCTTGTACTGCTGGCCACAGCTTGAGACGACGTGCTCTATCCACCTTCGAAAGATCTTCAGCAAATCGCAGGCCCTGACTTTTTAGGTACTCAGATTTTTTCGCCACTTTCCACAGAGAATCACGAATCCACCTTGATGTAAACTGGATGATTATCCCTCTGGGTTTGTCAACGTTGGACAGCTCATTTCTCTTCTTCTGACCCAAACGATGCACTGTGTCGACGAGATTGGGGAGTCTGGTCTTCTCTGTAGGCAGGACCGATTGACATATACTGATAGCTTCTTGTCGCACGTCTTGTTTGTCCGCCTCAGGTACTCCGAGTAAACGAAGATTCCATCTTCGTGAATAACTCTCCAATTCTGCCACACGCGATTCAACTGAATCCAGGCGCGCCTCATCATTACAGATACGTTTCTCAAGGACTGCAGATTTATGCTTAATGTCCTTTATCTCAGCGCACGCAAAGTCGATCGTTTTCTTGAGCCCTTCAATTTGCAGAGTATTATCAGAGATCAGTTTTTCCAACCCATCGGATCTAGAGTTAATGAGCTGCGAGAGCTGTTGAACTATGTCAGAAGTCTCCATTGCAGCGGCTGAGGTGGGTGAATGCACCGATTTACCTTTCTTTGGTACAGGTGATTTGCTGGGAGTAATGGGCAGAGGGGGAAATACTTCGTCAGCCGATATATAATCATGAAAGTTTTCCTCCAGAAAGTTAACGGTAGGCCTATCTGACATGACTGTTGTCCCCGACTTTGTCTGATTTCTATCCCTTTTCCTATCTGTAGATGCCATTTAAACACATAAAATATGTCTAAAAGGTAACAGCCAACACAATATGTCTATAGGTGTAATATTAAAGTAGTCGCTTTATATGAAATATCCATCTAAAATCAAGCGGTTTTCCTTAACAAACGCTTAAGGCGCCATCTTGGCCCAACCACTTCTCTCTTCCCTCCTTTCACACACAACCCTTGAAGATCCCGTAACGACACGTGACATCAGCGCGTGAACGCTTGGCATGTATACTTTAACTGAAGCAAGCAAACGATCTCTGCGTCAGCGCGGAAAGTGAGGAACTAACTGATCTCTGCTTCATTACAGTTTGCACATATGTTTTCGTCGCGAATGTTGATCTTCCTTCAAAACAGCCGGTAAAAAAGTCGCGCGATAACGCGCGTCATCACTTCGATACGGAATTAGATCTGGCTTTTGTTCACACAGCGCTCGTTCCGGATCGATTACCGCAATGTTACTATGTCCCCGACCCGGATTCGATTCGGTAATCAATTCCGGGACGTGGTTGCTTTCACACAGAAGGCGACCAGGCAATGTTACGGGAATATTGCGGGTCCGACGTGCAGTGTGAAAGGGGCTTTAATATAGAGGGGGCGGAGGTATCAGCTTACTGACCGCTTGAGGATCGAATAAGATTTACACAAGCTCCGTTTTAAGAACTTTCATTTGCTAAATATTTGTAAAACAGACAGACAGACGTAAAGGGTGACCATAGCATTGATTAAAAAAATAAAAAAAACCACCAAAAAAAGGGCACTTCGGAGTGTAAGGGCAAAAAGGTCATGTGCTCTGCACAGGTTGAGCCCTACCTGTGCACGTGCCTGACGCAGAACGTGCAGGATTCATAATGTGTGTTGCAGCTTAATATTCACAGACACTATAGTCCATTCTTTGATTCAAGTGTACTGACCTACTTTTGATTTATTTGTCCAAAATGTGGCATATTCTGTTCGGGTTAGGCAATAGCAATCCCGTTTTTATTACTGGTTTCTACGAACCAGACTATGTTTCTGCATTGCAGAAATTATAGGGCCGTGTGTCTCAGAAGAAATCATTTAAATCTGTATGTGGATGTGTGAAATATTCATATGTAATCCCCTTTGTAATCTTTAAAAAATTCATAAGTAACTGCAATTTAATTACTCATTTTTTCTTAGTAACTGTAACTGATTACAGTTATATTTATTTTGTAATTAAATTACGTAACGCCGTTACATGTAACCATTTACTCCCCAACACTGTCAGTATATATATATATATATATATATATATATATATATATATATATATATATATATATACACACACACACACAAAAAGCAGGTTATGTATGTTTGAGGATAAGTAAGCAAATAACCTCAGTTTTCGGTTCTCCGGAAACTTGACTTGGGTTAGTTCACTTAATATATATATATATATATATATATATATATATATATATATATATATATATCCAAAAGTAGCGGTGCCTGCGGTCACCCGTGGTAACGAGTAATGCAAAAATATTTTTAATGATATTCGGGTTGCGGTCAGTCGGGTCGTTTACCTTTTTAATTAATATAGTACTAGACACAATTTTGAAATACATGGGCCTACACTTTATTGGCTGAATAACTGGCGCAAAGATGACACACGAACTCGAAGTTTTGTTTTATAGAAAACTCTTTTTAAAAGAATTTCGTTTTGTATAAATTGCATCTTCATTTTGATCTATTTTTTATTAATCAATTGCCCGGTTTTTATAAATAAGAAGCAAATAAGCAGACAATGTAATGATGGCACGATTGCTTGAATTACATGTGAACTGGAGGGCGCCGAAACTCAGCTTGTGCCTCACAGATTTGAGAAATATAGGCTATATATTACAGAAAGCTTGAAATGTCTACTTTTAAATGAAAATATTAAAACCAAAATAAATAGGCTACTCTCTGTTTATGCCATATGAAATGTGCATTTCTCTCTGGCATGGCGAGTCAACTTCATTTTTGCAGCGACACAGAAAACACCAGTTTATTGCTAAACAATTAAATGTCTCCTTGCATATTTTCGAAACAGCAGGCCATTCTGGGTTGAGCGAGACCCCACGGAATGAGCGAGCGGAGCGGAATATATGGAGAAACGCAAATAGACATAGCCAGACTAGACTATTTTAGAACAAATTATGAGCTTATTGACATTTTTTTCTGGACAAAATTAGAATATATTAAGGATTTTTTTTCCTTTTGCCTAGTTCCTACGTCTATGGCCCAATGACGCTATGATGAGCATGTACTACTTTTAAAAAATGCGGGTCAGGTACAATATTTTATTGTCCATTTTTGTGGTCCGAGTTGCGGGCAGGTTAGTTGAATGCAGGGGCGTGTCTAGAGCATTTTCAGTGGGGGGGCCATGCTGGGGCACTGCCTCCAAATGGGGTGGCCACCAGTGACCAAAAATAATAAAAAAAAAAGCTAAATTCTACAGTATATTACGCAAATCCTATTGATTTTATTATTTATTAACTTGAATAGTTACTTGTAAACAAATGCAGTAATAAAGCACATTTTTTATTAATGTAGTTTTTAGTCATCCCTGTATGTATTAAATTTGAGAATAAATAATTTATTTTTTCTTTGAAAGAAACTCCCTATATCTTTACTTCTTCACTGCCTTCCCTGCCTTCAAAAGAAACACTTATGTGTCTGTTATTCTCAATCTCAAAAAAAAATTTTTTAATTGTGAATGAAATGCACAGAATGCATCCACGTAATTTCACGTGTAAATGACTAAGTTAGGTCTGACAATTTAACTGACTAACTGACTGACTGACTCTCATGCATTAACAAGTATTATTATGGAACATTCTGTGCATATTGTTATTTGGTGCAATCTTGCTATGTAGTCACTGTCACAAAATAAACGGATACAAAATATGCAAATCACCATGACTGTTTATTGTTTGATGTTGGCCAGCGTATTTTACTTTTATTGCGTTTTATTAAACGTTGACTGAACATTGGATTGAAATCAACCACGACCAACGAGCAGAGCAGAGCCTGACGGGGTTGATCTGAGAAAACCATACAAACATATTAAAACATACATAAAGGTTACCTACCAGCTCTTTGTTTTATGTTTATGTATATATTAGACCAATTTGTCAAGTCTGCCTAGGAAAAACATTTATTATACCAGCAAACTCAAAATTGGATTAAAAAATAAACTAGGCTATAAATACTTGGATTATTATATTATTATATAGCCTAGTGTTTATTTACTGATAGACAGTCAAAAAGACAAATTAATCAATATTTTATTTATAACAAGGTTTTATTTATTCATAAAATAATAACACCACAGATCCAGAAGAAACAGTAACAAAAACAGTGACAAATGTCAGAAATGTCAGAAATAGCGCATGGATCTGTCATGTGATTAAGGAATGATTTGAAGCTGAAGACTTGTCAGACAAGAGGTGAGTTAATCACAGACTGAAGACCCAGGTAAATAATTAATTAATCTTTTCTGTATCTTTATAGCATTTTAGTTTTGTATTGTTTGTAGTGTGATCAACGTTTGCTTAAGTAACGTTACTAGATGTGTTGGGGAAGAAACACGTAACATTTTAATTACATTTTGCTAAAATGAACGAAATTACTCAAAAAAAGATTCGTTCATTTTGCTGAACGTGACTCAAAAGTCAGGGTCAGTATAATGATCCAAACTTCCCATCATTAGTGTCTCTAGGTGCGTTCCATTCGACAGGGTCCCTACGCAGTGTTCACTGCTCCCTACTCCCTGAGCACGGTATATCAGTTGAAGTGGACTTCACTGGCAATAACTGCTCATTTGGTACGCCCTGCAAACGTCATCAAAGAAAGTCACCAATGGGGTCGCACAGATTATGATATAAATATATAAGACTACATTCATATTTTAATTTTTATTTACAATCACATTTAAAATATGTACACTATACAATAAAAAAATCATTGAGTACTATATAATGAAAAACGTATGTTTATTATACACTTTAATTGACAATTGCTGCTATTACTTCACTATTAACAGAATTGAAGCCCTGCTGTCATGCAGATTTGAAAATAAACTTTTATTTGGTTAACTGTATAGCCTAAATGTGTTTTTAATAAATGGTCATATAATTGCATAGCGGTCTCGTGCGCCTTCTTCCCGCGCACAGCCGTATAGTAAACACTGAGGTAAATAAAGTAAAACAAAGAAAAATGGCAGAGCCTCGTCTGCTTCTAGTCACTTTTATTATTATACCTTTTTACAATCCGTAATGAATATGAATGAAGTCAGCGAAGACGGCCGTTCTGACTGGTAATGACGTGCTTCGCGCAATGACAGTTGGGGGATAATCGCTCTCCACTTCCTGTGAAGTGATGTATCGATGTTCCCTTATTCCCTGTGCCGTGCGTAGTGCCCTTCGAACTGAACATCGCTCCCTTCCGATTGGAATCTCACTTAAGATGGCGGAATACCCTGTGAAGTCCACTTCGCAGTACACTTACGGTCGAACGGAACGCACCTTCTGTCGACGCTGCACTTCTTTGAATCGCTGACTTCAGTAGATTCTATAAAATGATTGGCCATAGAATGAACCAATCACAAGACATCTTATAGGGGGGGCACCTGGGGTGGCCAATCGAATTTCAGGGGGGGCACCGCCACCACGTAGACCCGCCCCTGGTTGAATGCAGAAGAGCTGAAGGCCACTATCAGGGATTAAAACTGGATTAAAAAAGGATTAAACTGGTCCCTCTTTTTTGGCGTGTTATATAGTCAGCATAGACTATCTCAGTTTTGTATAACTAGCATGAACACATACACACACAATGCTGATCATATTTTTATTTTATGAGAAATATGCATTCAGAAATGCAAGCTGCCTTACTTTCGAGGGGCTGATGATCATTACAATGATTCCAAATTCGGCTGTGCTTCCGACTCATTTTCCTGCTTTTGTTTTGTTTTCAAAAGCTGTTGTGTTTTTCCTCTCCTCTCCTCTGAGTTTGACACTGTGTGTGGTGTGTGTGTGTGTGTGTGTGTGTGTGTGTGTGATGACTCGGCCCCTCCCTCATGCCGTATAATTGGTTGAAACCTCGTGTATGATTGACAGGAACAGAATGTGAGGCTGATCAGACAGTTGAAATATATATTTTTTGTTCTTTGAATTAGTCAATTATTTTAAATAAAATAAAATGCATCCATTATTTCATTATTACATAATGATTTAATTTCTATAGGCAATATATATATTTTTTTTTAAATGGAGTCGGCTCTTCAGATATGCGAGCCAGCTCCCGTCGTTCACCTACAAGAGCCGGCTCTTAGAGTCGGCTTTCGCGAACGACCCATCACTACAGAGCAACCTGGGCTCTCATAACAACTGAGCATTGCCACAGACAGACCGACTCCATGCCACGCCGCATTGCTGCAAAAATGCAGGCAAAAGGAGCCCCAACTAAGTACTGAGTGCTTTACATGCTCATAATTTTCATGTTCATACTTTTCATTTGGCCAAGATTTCTAAAAATCCTTTCTTTGTATTGGTTTTAAGTAATATTCTAATTTTCTGAGATACTGAATTTGGGATTTTCCTTAGTTGTCAGTTATAATAATCAAAATTAAAAGAAATAAACATTTGAAATATATCAGTCTGTGTGTAATGAATGAATATAATATACAAGTTTCACTTTTTGAATGGAATTACTGAAATAAATCAACTTTTTGATGATATTTTAATTATATTACCAGCACCTGTGTGTGTGTATAGCCTATATATATATATATATATATATATATATATATATATATATATATATATATATATATATATATATATATATATATATATATATATATATATAACCGACTGGTTGAGGCCAGCCTAACGGACAGCGGCACTGAACCGAGCTCTCTTCTGCGAAGTTCTCCTCAAAGTCCCCCCTGCACCAGAACGAACAAATACAAATCGCAGTTTAAAACAAACAACAAGATGTGAAAGAGCTCGATTCAGTACTCGCTGTGTTCTGGTGTTCAGGGCTACACATAGAAAGGCGCCTCGAGACGCTAAACATAAGCGTTTTCAAGTGTTTTGATCAAAACACTTGAACAACGAATTTGCTTATTTTTGCTCTAGTGCCAACAAATACATACGAAATATGTCAAAATATCCACCTTGGAAATTATGCTCGAAAAAACTGTCAGTTATTTCTTAACTGAAAGTAAACAGTTGAGGAAAAAAATGGGATGTGTATATTATATTGGATGCGTTCATCGTCTCTTAAAGTGACCATGCCTAATTTAGCTACTGGCTGCTGTAATGTTAATCCAAGAAAATGAAAATCACTCACTGCTCTTGACGACTTTGTAGTTTTAACAGTCAAACCAAAAATTATTCAGACACCAGATTTATTTTTTGATATATATAGCAAAACTGTAATAATGTGAGAAATGTTGAAGGTGTCTAAATAAATGTAGGTTTCATTGTACATTTCATTTTTATATTGAAGACTATCCAGTGCTTTTTTACATTTATTTCGTTTCTGTACCTTGACACCTACAAACTTGAAAAAACCTTAAACATTGTGTAAATAGCACAAATAAATAAAAATAAACAAACATACAAATTAGACAATTTCAAACAGGGCCCACTGGTACAACCTTCACCGGGTCCCCGCTTGTGCAATGTGGAATTAGTTTACAGCTTTTTCAAGCAGTTTGTGATGCATTTTGGAAACAGGAGATGTAAATTTCTAATGCACCATCTAGCTTGATAAACCCCTTCTCAAAGACTTACTGTTTGTCAATTTTATTTGGGTAACACACATATTCTGAATGCCGTCGGCAGAATTCGAATGAGCCATTTTAATCTAGATTAATTAATCTAGATTAAAAAAAAATTATCTATGCCCACCTCTAATATATATATATATATATATATATATATATATTTATATATATATATATATATATATATATATATATATTAGAGGTGGGCATAGATATTTTTTTTTAATCTAGATTAATACCCATATTTGTTAGATACATTAGTTTTGTGTGTGTGTGTGTGTGTGTGTGTGTGTGTGTATATATATATATATATATATATATACACACACACACACACACACACACACACACACAAAACTAATGTATCTAACTAATATGGGTATTATATTTTACTGGCATATCAGTTATGTTTATAAATCATAAAACACTATTATGACAAGGTAATGTTTAATTTACTATATTATATAGGGTAAACATTTCGATATTTGAGCTCAGATTATAAATAGAAAAAAATATGTATTATCATACTTGACGTCTTAACCAATTGATGTGTTTATTACTACATACCTCCTGTAATTTCAAGTCAATCAGATCATTGCACATGGAGATTATGGGTCTTCATGTGTTCACACTGCCTGGCAGCCATTTTGAAAGCTGTCTGAGAACTTTCACAAAAAGAGGAGCCCCTTAAATGTGCCTTTTTTAGATGTTTAAGCCTTTATTTTGGGTAAGTTTCACTACTTTCTGTAAAATTAAGATATTAATGTTTAGACTTTTGCATATTCTAAGTTTATAACCTGGAACTTGAATGTGGGAAATAATTACAATTAGATCCAAAAGATAGAAAGATAGTTTTATCAAATAGCGCAGATGCTAGAGAACATAGTTAGCTGACTAACTGTATAAGATTGTGTGCTATGCTACTATATTACTTCACAGGAATTACTGGATTGTACTTTTACATCCATAATATTATAAATTGGCATTTTATTGATGTTTAAAATAAAGTGTAAAATAAAGTGTGACGAACTATAATTTCATAGACACAGTTAATAATAGTTTTCATAATAAAATCTGTATGAACTTTTTGCCTGATGCCGTTTTGCCTGATTGTAGTATTGTTTTTTTTTTTTTTTTTTTTTGATTGACTGTGTACCTTCAAAAAATATATATTTTTCAATTATTCTTTAAAAAGGTTGTTTAAAATAAACAAGAATTTTTAATAAAACATGATGTGAGCTTAATGGGAACAGGGGTGTGCTTAATAGGGTACGAAAATGTACCCATTCAGCACAGCCAGACTTTTTGCATTTAATGATGTATATCTTAAATGAAATGCTTTTGTCATGTAAAATAAAATTACTAGGGCCGGGACAGTAGTAGATATACTGCACCTTCTGTCATGATGATTTATGACTTTGACCTTTGACCTTTGACAGGTTGAACTTCCGGTAACCTTATGATGGATGGGCGGGACAAATGAGTTCAAGGGTTAACCTATGACCTTTCCACGCATCGATCATGTGGTTTTGACAGAAAGTTTTACCCTATTGACCTAATTAGTTCTAAATCATGGTTTTGACGGCTAGTTTAAACGGAACATGAAAGACTCCTCACGCATCGATCATGCGCTTTTGACAGAAGCTGTTTGAACTCTGTGTCAGTTAGTTTGTTTGAAGTTTGTGCCAGATAGCTTGTTTGAAGTTTGTGTCAGTTAGCTTGTTTGAAGTTTGTGTCAATTAGCTTGTTTGAAGTTTGTGCCAGTTGTTTGAACTTTGTGTCAGTTAGCTTGTTTGAACTTTATCCCAGTTATACGGTTACGTGTGTGTGTGTGTGTGTGTGTGTGTGTGGTTATACGGCTTCTCCCCCCCTCCCATTACATTTATGAGCGGTGTATAAATGGGATCGGTGTGTTCTACATTTTTATATATATATATATACATATATATATATATATATATATATATATATATATATATATATATATATATATATATATATATATAAAACATGATATAATTTATATTATCTAAAAAAACAATTAAAGGTTGAAAACACATTTTAATTATTTCACATTTATATATATAAAACATTATATAATTTATATAATCTAAAACACATTTTAATTATTTCACATTTATATATATATATATATATATATATATATATATATATATATATATATATATATATATATATAAAACATTATATAGTTTATATAATATACATAATCTAAAAACAATTTAACTAAGGTTGAAAAAACATTCCGTTCTTTTAAAAAAGGTTATAAATTAAACTGTATAAAAAAATATACTGAAACCGACTGTTTCAGATAAAACAAGATCTTTTTTTCCTTTTTTTTTTTTTTTTTTTTTTTAGAGAGCAGAAAAAGAGATGTTTTCACACACCTTTGATCCGGACCCTCTGTGTCCCCACTGTCTGCGTTTGCACGCCACAGTGCACACTCGTCGGAATTTACTAACCAATCATAATATCTTCAAAGCCATTTTTTAATTAAAACCAAACGTATCTCACGCGGGAGTACCATGATTTTGACAGTTTTCTGATGGTTCACCTATGAATTACGTTTGGTGCGTGGCTAGCATCTCTTGGACCCCTCTCTCTCTCTCTCTCTCTCTCTCTCTCCCTCTGATGACTGTGTACACACATTCGTCTCCAAGTCTTATTTTCTTATTTTAATGTATATAAAACAAAACATTTACAATAGTTTTAGTCATCACTAAAAATATATATTTTACCAGGATCGGGGAAAAAATATATAATTGATCAAAGCCTGTTATGCTATTTTTTACAGTCTATGGCGACTTTAAAACCATATTTCATGTCATCCTGTAATTTTCTTCATGTTAAGCAGGTTACGCAGGCACCTGCTGATAGAGATATAAAAATAAAAATAAAAACTATTCATTGATCAAAGCCTGTTATGCTATTTTTACAGTCTATCGCGTCTTTATGGCGTATTAATATTTCATGTTAAGCAGATTACGCAGTCATCTGCTGATAGAGATATTTTAACAGTATAAAGTATGTGTTACTTGACTTAATATCACGAATGAAAAATGAAAAAATACTTTTATTTTGAAAATATGACGACATCCTGTGATGCGTGCTTAGCTTTCCCTGCTACAATGCTATGTATAGAATTTCAGAAAACAAAAAACAAAAAAACAATTCTGCTCCGTTAAATCGACGTTTTGCCATCGCGTTATCCGTTTGTCATCTATGAACACCACATTGCGGGCGTGTATGCGCTCCCGGTCAGTAATGCACGGGTCTACCGGTCTTAGTGAAACGGCTTCCTCCGGTGGAATTCATACGCAAGGCATAATACTGATTATTGTATCAGCCCTAAACCCTTCCAACGCAGTAAACGGAACTATAACTGATCTTTTTCAAAAAGCGGTTTAATTTTTTTTATTTTAACCGTACAGCTACATTACCACCATACAATAAAATGCTGCATGCACGTACACTTTTAAGCGATCTGAATTATGACTAGCCTATAAACTTCATCATAAGCCACATGTACCTTGTTATATCACTATAATATCCACGGCGCTATACAAATTTGTATTTTGATAAACCATATAAACAAGCGGACATACGCGTGGACATATCAAGTTAAAAAGAGACTTATCTCTATTTTAAACAATATTAAATTATATATGACGGCATGTTACTAAACCGGAACATACATTTTAAACGTGTTTATCAAACTTGTAAAACACATCGCAGTAACAGATATGTTACTAAACCAAAGCAAATCATTTATCATTCATTTTTTTAATCATGTATTCAACCAATAAGTATACAAACAAGTTTTAAACATATTTTAAACAAAAACTAATCATAAACGCAGCCTTCTCAAAATTACAGACATGTAAAATCATGCTGATCACATATTATGGATATTCAGACTTTTAGCCATTAATAAGTTTTAGGATAATGAAAAACACGACGTCTGAGGGATGCCAAAATATCTCCAGTCCCCCCAAAACCCACTCAGACTCCAGGGGTTAAAGAATATGGAAATAAATAATTATATAATGAAATCATCATCCTAAAGCAATTCATTAAACAAAAAAAGTATTCAACATTTAAGTTAATCAAACTTATAAAACACACCATACTCTTCTTTTTTTAAAAAGATAACTTATTTTAAATGTGATAGCATAGTATATACAATAAACATTTCTGATGATACATATAAAAATTTATCCCTTACAGTTTTAGACCGGTGAGAGATGTCCAAACATGAATGAAATATCCCCAAAATAAAATAATACGACTTAAAAAATAAAATAAAAATGATTAAATCATAAACAGAATCTCACAGGTCCTCGTAGTGAAATGTATGTGAGACCTGAGGGGCTGCTTCACACACACCCCGCGCAGGCGAGGGTGGAGTTCCAGACCGCATGTTCTAAGTCAATGGTGTACATTATTTCAAAGCTAACATTAATGTAATGTTTTTTAATAATCAGTACCCCCAGTACATCTGATGTCCGTTGATTCTTAATTCAACAAAATGATGATATATATTACCTAAAATATTTTATATTTTTATATAATATTATATAATAAATAATTATTTATATCATATTATATCATATCATATATATGATTATATTATATTAAATGCGTCATGCATTAATCACTTTAGATTCTTTAAAGTTCTTATTTTTAGCACCATCTTCAAAGTTTTCATACCATCTCTCTCTCTCTCTCCCTCACACCCACACACCCACACACACACACACACACTCTATCTCCCTCTCTCCCTCACACACACACACACACACACACACACACACTCTCTCTCTCTCTCTCTCTCTCTCTCTCTCTCTCTCTCTCTCTCTCTCTCTCTCTCCTCTCTCTCTCTCTCTCTCTCTCTCTCACACACACACACACACACACACACACAATATGAAACATGATGCCAAAGTCTTTCTGTATGTTTTAAAAATAAAAAATAAAAAATATTGATTTAGCTTTAAATCTATACTTAGGAGCTCGTTTGTTTGTCACAGTATAGACTGTGAAGTTTATATGAAGTTGTTTTATCTTTTAGAAGAAAGACCCTCGATGGTATTCAATCATTAAAGATGGTTCAGGAAAGACCCACGCGTCCTAGAGATGTAATTTATGTGCGTTGCTACGGTCGTAAACCTTTCACATATCCACGGTACTTTCAGACACAGAGCAGGAAAGACATTTGCAGGCCCTCTGCTTAGCCGTGCCAAAATACTTCCATTTAAAAGCAAAAATATTAAAATGACCGTCTGTACATCTAACAGGCTGTAGTTCTATTTTATATGTTTTGTATTAAAAGTACTTACTTTTGTATTTAAATCCTTATTTAAAACAATATATTTAACCGACAGTATCCCCCCAACGTGTGTTTTCCATCAGTTGTTTGCCCTTCAGCCTTATTACGTAGTGCTTTTAATTTAGCCTACTGTAAGATCCCTTTACAATAGTGTAATGAAAGTTAACTTTTCTTAAAGTTTATAGTTGTATTTTACTGTATCCCCATCCTTCTATCCTGTAGATTGTATGCGTACTGTAAAATAACAAATATGCATCTTGCTTAAAGTCACTAAAATAATTACACCCACAATTTGAAACGTGTTTAAACACATTGTGTGTCACTAAAGCAAGGCACACCGTCTATCGTCTTATTTTTTTAAATAACCGATGACCATCATCGTCTCTTCATATAATTTATCCACCCGAGTGCTTTTCTCACACGAGTAGAAAACTCTTTCTCTTTTGGATGTGTTTGGCAGAAACATAATTTCTACATCAGAAATTTTTTTTAAATGTACGCTGAACTTTTCTCATTCTACAGAAATACTATTTGCAAATTATTTACCCGGCCTATAACACTCGGTGTAAATGTTCTTACCTAGAACAGAAAACATACACTTTGACTGTTTTGTAGATGCCAACAGATCATGACAAGGGTGTTTCACTAAGAATCACAATTCAGTTTTGTAAATCACATTTTTCTTACACCTCGAGATTTAGCCCTATCAAGATTTCGGAGGTCCGTTCACAATTTGTTTGTTGGATCCTAGGTTTTTATGCGATCTTTGTGCGGCGTCATCGTAATAGGAATAAATGAAAATTAAGAAATTAAGTTACAGTTTTTCTCTTCGAGATATTTCTTTTAGCTCAAATTTGTGTCTGTCCAAAAGTGTGATCGCATGAAGCATCGAAGCAAAAATGAAGTCTAGCTGTTTTACACTTAAAACTATTACAACCTAAACAAATCAAACGGTACACTTGTTTAAGTTTGAGCGCGTTAAAGTTTCCACACTCTTGTGAGATACATTTTATCCATAACCTTTTGTGTATTCGAGCGACCAAACCAGAGAGTATAGCAAGAAAACTGTTGACTTGTTAACTGTTGATTTGTAAATGATATTTTTATTACTCCATTAGATTTAGTCATCGTCTTCGGATAGCCGATGACGCAAATCACATTTTGTTTTAAGACTTCTGTAAGTTCATGCTAACTTTCGCGTGGGAAAGAGAGCGGGGTGAGCATATTCTATTCATTTAAGAAAAAAATATTAAACATTTCCCCCGAACATTTTTTTTTCTATTATTTTGACAAAACACGACACGACGACATTAAAGAATGTTATCAGTTCCTACGGCCATCTTCTTCGATTCAAATAAATCAACATCTCTTGTGTACGTGTGTATGTGCTAAACATCTTTGCTTCTCCACTTCTCCAGATTTGTTAGATGGGCTACCGTTGTAATACAAACACATTTGAGAACTACGACGTTCTCACTTTTGTAACGGTTATAGAAAAATGCCGTACACACTTTTGCATTTCATAATTCAGTGATTTTAGCTGTAATGAGCACATAAGACAAAAATTGTCAACGTGTGACTCGTAAACATGTATCATTTTATTTATTCATTTATTTTTACCAGAGATAGTCGACACGTTGTTTTGCAGTTTTCGCAGACTGCGGTCAAACATATGCTGCCTGTTCATAGAAATTTTACAGCATGACAATATCGCCCCTACATCTAGAGCTCTTGTTCATATAGCCGATGACCGTATTCAGATTGTTTCAGCATTTGCCGCTTGACATTAAAGAGTAGGCCTATGCGTACTCCCCTTTGGTCGTAAGCATTATCATCTACCGTGCGCTGAGATTTTTCTGCTTTGTCCACTGTTGACGGATTTGCTAGAGGGACTATGTCGCCTTGTTGTAACGTGATTACGTTTAAGATCCATAAGATTGCACTACATTCACCTGAAAAGGTTATAGATATAGTCTTTTATACAGGAAATGTGTATCAGAATAACAATTACCTAATAGTGAAATCCACTCTTCTAAACTATTGTGAAACTTTTAATGTTGATCTGGCCCACCAGCCGTGTATCTTTTTCATTGTTTTTTAGATAAAGACTGTTCTCAGAGTTTAGTCAAACAGACAAAAACATGAACAAAATAGAGTACAAGATGATTAAATGATTGTCAAGAGAGTGTTTAAACTGAGATTGTGATACACTTTAGAGCTTCTTCTGGTCTACCTGTGTCACAAAGACAAATAATAGCCACTACCTCGACTTTTAAAATGAGCCTTACCATCTTCTGTTATGACTCTTATACTTAATACAAACCCATCTACTACACTAAAGTTAGACATTAAAAGTCATGGATGTCATGGATGTGGTATTTTCATCGTATGCGTCTCTAAACAGTACTTCAATAAATAAACCGCTGTTGATAAGTCGTTCATTTAAGTGAGAGGCGGGATGATTTTGACCGTTTTAGTCATTGATCGTGCTTAAGGTCTGATCCGGAAAACGCGCTACAACTGTAACTGCGCTGTCACGTCTAAATAACCCGCTCTTCTTTAAGAAAACCGCGAGGCGAGCAGTTTCTGACATCTATTAATTCACTTCATTTTTTTCACCACCGCAAATGTTTTGTTTAGCATACATGTTAGTTTTAGTCAGTTACATAGGCGTCACGCATGAAGTTTATAGTTATTTTAAATAATTATGATAGAGTTACAGGTTTAGGTTAGTGGGGTGCCTGTAAGCGGTGACAACTTCGAGCATCGGAGACGACGGTGCTACTCAAACAGCCCATATCTTTATCTTTTAACAAAAACTATCGTATTACGCGTTACTAAGACAAAATCTGTAACAGCGTTCATTAATATGTTGAAATGAAAATAAACATACAAAACATTATAATGACCGTATAGCCTAACACCGCATTGACAAATGTTTGTTCTAACGCTTTCGCCCAAAAATTGCTAAATTTCTTAACGGACGCTAGAGCGAACTGTAAACCGCACAGTTTCTCATCGCATTACGCTAAGAAACTGCACATGGTTAAAGCTATTACACCATAAACTGTCTAAAGTTGTTAATGTACAAGTACAGTAAACAATTTCTACAAAAAATATCATTGCACTACTGTTTTTGCATATAATACATCGTTCAACAATACTTTTGCACACTCATTCGACTGTATTTATTACCGCCGTTCTCGCGTTCCTGCTGTTCATAATGTATATATAATCCTTCATTGCTCCGTTCATAATGTACATACGATCCCTACATTGCATTCATATTTATATTCTGTATATACTCTGATCAATATCGTATATAGCAACTACACTGTATATTCTGTATAGCTTTACTTACTCTGCACTTTTATGTATATAAAACACTATATTCTTGCACTTCTGGTGAGATGCTAACTGCATTTTATTAGCTCTGCACTTGTACTCTGCATAATGACAATAAAGTTGAATCTAATCTAATCTAAACAAGTACAATCGTACGCTTCCAGGACTTTGCTCATTCTTTCTGTTTCAGTTTGTTTAAACGACTTTCGCATTCTTATCTTATTTTCACCAACTAAGCGTAATTCCTAGGCCTCGCGGATTGTTTTCTAGTTTTGGCCTTCAACCTCTTTGTTCATACGTCGCGATATCTCTGTGAATTTGCTCGATTTCATAAAATATCTTTTACGTTATATCATTATACTATCCTAGTTTATATCAGATACAAGTTTGTTTCTTCATATTTCTCGCAAGTCAAACCCCTAACCACGGCCCTTCACCCTCCTCCGCTTTTTGAGCGCAACGCCTCCAACCCATTTTTTTTTGGTCGAATGTACAGAAGATCCACCGCTACTTCCTTGTGACTACTGCTAGTCTTTATCCCCTGTGAGCGGCTGACCTCATAAACTCTGCAGTTATCGCAGGTTTTCTTATGATCTGCGAACAAGGGTTTTACAGCGCGGTCGATGGAGCTACTGCAACATCTTTTCGATCAAAACATCATCTACCTGGACTGACAGAATCGGCTTTGTCTGAAACTGGGGCACTCTCTAATTTTTCAAATAATAAGACTTCGACGGATCTGAACCATTTTTAAAAAAAAAACACTGGATCGTTGTGGATTTTAAAAAACACTAGATCATCGTGGATTTTAAAAACGCTCGGTTTATGTCTTGGAACAAATTCTGAAAAGGATGTCTGCCACTACCAGCGCTGCTGCGGATGATCGAGTGGAGTGCGGCTGTGCCGAAGGAAAGATGTGTCCTGTAAAAGCCAACATAGACTCTATGTTTAAACAATGTTACAGAGAGCAAATGATTGATAAGATGCGTAAAATCATAGACGATGCGTCTGATCCGAATCTTGATTGTATGACGGATTCCAAGCGAGTAACAAATCTCAAGAAAGAAATGGACGTTGTAAGAAGACTGAAAATTAATCCGTGGCCCGATTTGACGAGCTTGTATATGACCAGCAAGGCGCCGATTTGTGTAACGACCAGAAAAATTCTGTATGTGACGGCCGAATGTAGCGGCGAGATGTACATTAACGAGACTCTCAGTCTGTGTACGTGCATAACGGATTTGTGTGTGATGTTAGTCGCTAAACATTATGGTTTCGCCATACATGAAATCATTGAAACCGTCGTCAATTTCATAGTAGAACAAAACTTGAGGGCCTGCCGAGATTTTCTTTTCTGGCTAGATAACTTGTGATGTCATGTCATCCCTATTGTTTGTAATAACAATTTGATCACTTTCTTCATTACTTCAATGTAAATTCAACACTGTTTTGTTGAAATAAAAGTTTGAATCCTTTCACCGGATATTCTTTCTCAGAGTTCATATTTTGGATTTTAATGATTTAGCACATTACAATGAGTATACTGTCGCGGATACTCTAACGGGGGTAGATGTAAGAGAAATATGAAGAAACAAACTTGTATCTGATATAAACTAGGATAGTATAATGATATAACGTAAAAGATATTTTATGAAATCGAGCAAATTCACAGAGATATCACGACGTATGAACAAAGAGGTTGAAGGCCAAAACTAGAAAACAATCCGCGAGGCCTAGGAATTACGCTTAGTTGGTGAAAATAAGATAAGAATGCGAAAGTCTTTAAACAAATTGAAACAGAAAGAATGAGCAAAGTCCTGGAAGCGTACGATTGTACTTGTTTAGATTAGATTAGATTCAACTTTATTGTCATTATGCAGAGTACAAGTACAGAGCTAATAAAATGCAGTTAGCATCTCACCAGAAGTGCAAGAATATAGTGTTTTATATACATAAAAGTGCAGAGTAAGTAAAGCTATACAGAATATACATTGTAGTTGCTATATACGATATTGATCAGAGTATATACAGAATATAAATATGAATGCAATGTAGGGATCGTATGTACATGATGAACAGAGCAATGAAGGATTATATATACATTATGAACAGCAGGAACGTGAGAACGGCGGTAATAAATAAAGTCGAATGAGTGTGCAAAAGTATTGTTGAACGATGTATTATATGCAAAAACAGTAGTGCAATGATATTTTTTTGTAGAAATAGTTTACTGTGCTTGTACATTAACAACTTTAGACAGTTTATGGTGTAATAGCTTTAACCATGTGCAGTTTCTAAGTGTAATGCGATGAGAAAGTGTGTGGTTTACAGTTCGCTCTAGCGTCCGTTAAGAAATTTAGCAATTTTTGGGCGAAAGCGTTAGAACAAACATTTGTCAATGCGGTGTTAGGCTATACGGTCATTATAAAGTTTTGTATGTTTATTTTCATTTCAACATATTAATGAACGCTGTTACAGATTTTGTCTTAGTAACGCATAATACGACAGTTTTTGTTAAAAGATAAAGATATGGGCTGTTTGAGTAACACCGTCGTCTCCGATGCTCGAAGTTGTCACCGCTTACAGGCACCCCACTGACCTAAACCTGTAACTCTATCATAATTATTTAAAATAACTATAAACGTCATGCGTGACGCCTATGAAACTGACTAAAACTAATATGTATGCTAAACAAAATATTTGTGGTGGTGAAAAAAATGAAGTGAATTAATAGATGTCAGAAACTGCTCGCCTCGCGGTTTTCTTAAAGAAGAGCGGTTTATTTAGATGTGACAGCGCAGTTCCAGTCGTAGTGCGGTTTCCCGGATCAGACCTTAAGCACGATGAATGACTAAAACTGTCAAAATCATCCCGCCTCTCACTTAAATGAACGACTTATCAACAGCGGTTTATTTATTGAAGTACTGTTTAGAGATGCATACGATGAAAATACCACATCCATGACATCCATGACTTTTAATGTCTAACTTTAGTGTAGTAGATGGGTTTGTATTAAGTATAAGAGTCATAACAGAAGATGGTAAGGCTCATTTTAAAAGTCGAGGTAGTGGCTATTATTTGTCATTGTGACACAGGTAGACCAGAAAAAGCTCTAAAGTGCATCACAATCTCAGTTTAAACACTCTCTTGACAATCATTTAATCATCTTGTACTCTATTTTGTTCATGTTTTGTCTGTTTGACCAAACTCTGAGAATAGTCTTTATCTAAAAAACAATGAAAAAGATACACGTCTGGTGGGCCGGATCAACATTAAAAGTTTTCACAATAGTTTAGAAGAGTGGATTTCACTATTAGGTAATTGTTATTCCGATACACATTTCCTGTATAAAAGACTATATCTATAACCTTTTCAGGTGAATGTAGTGCAATCTTATGGATCTTAAACGTAATCACGTTACAACGTGGGGACATAGTCCCTCTAGCAAATCCGTCAAAAGTGGACAAAGCAGAAAAATCTCAGCACACGGTAGATGATAATGCTTACGACCGAAGGGGAGTACGCATAGGCCTACTCTTTAATGTCGAGCGGAGATGCTGAAACAATCTGAATACGGTCATCGGCTATATGAACAAGAGCTCTAGATGTAGGGGCGATATTGTCATGCCGTAAAATTCCTATGAACAGGCAGTGTATGTTTGACCGCAGTCAGAGAAAACTCTCACAAAAAAAAAAAAAAAAAAAAAAAAAAAAAAAAAAAAAAAAAAAAAAAAAAAAAAAGGGGAAGTCGTGGCCTAATGGTTAGAGGGTTGGACTCCCAATCGAAGGGTTGTGAGTTCTAGTCTCGGGCCGGACGGAATTGTGGGTGGGGGGAGTGCATGAACAGCTCTCTCTCCACCTTCAATACCACGACTTAGGTGCCCTTGAGCAAGGCATCGAACCCCCAACTGCTCCCCGGGCGCCGCAGCATAAATGGCTGCCCACTGCTCCGGGTGTGTGCTCACAGTGTGTGTGTTTGTGTTCACTGCTCTGTGTGTGTGCATTTCGGATGGGTTAAATGCAGAGCACAAATTCTGAGTATGGGTCACCATACTTGGCTGAATGTCACTTCACTTCACTTCACTTCACTTCATCAGAAAACTGCAAAACAACGTGTCAACAGATCGGTCGACTATCTCTGGTAAAAATAAATAAATAAAATTATACATGTTTACGAGTCACACATTGACAATTTTTGTCTCATGTGACCATTACAGCTAAAATCACTGAATTATGAAATGCAAAAGTGTGTACGGCATTTTTCTATAACCGTTACAAAAGTGAGAACGTCGTAGTTCTCAAATGTGTTTGTATTACAATGGTAGCCCATCTAACAAATCTGGAAAAGTGGAGAAGCAAAGATGTTTAGCACATACACACGTACACCGGAGATGTTGATTTATTTGAATCGAAGAAGATGGCTGTAGGAACTGATAACATTCTTTAATGTCGTTGTGTCGTGTTTTGTCAAAATAATAGAAAAAAAATGTTTGGGGGAAATGTTTAATAATTTTTCTTAAATGAATAGAATACACTCACCCCGCTCTCTTTCCCACGCGATGAACTTACAGGAGTCTTAAAACAAAATGTGATTTGCGTCATCGGCTATCCGAAGACGATGACTAAATCTAACGGAGTAATAAAAATATCATTTACAAATCAACATTTAACAAAAAAAAAAATACTTTAACAATTGTATTCTGAATTGTATATGCGTTGTAAACGTTAAGTTTTCTCGCTATACTCTCTTTCTTAGTGATTTGGTCGCTCGAATACACGAAAGGTTATGGATAAAATGTATCTCACAAGAGTGTGGAAACTTTAACGAGTGTACCGTTTGATTTGTTTAGGTTGTAATAGTTTTAAGTGTAAAACAGCTAGACTTCATTTTTGCTTCGATGCTTCATGCGATCACACTTTTGGACAGACACAAAGTTGAGCTAAAAGGAATATCTCGAAGAGAAAAACTGTAACTTAATTTCTTAATTTTCATTTATTCCTATTACGATGACGCTGCACAAAGATCGCATAAAAACGTAGGATCCGACAAACAAATTGTGAACGGACCTCCAAAATCTTGATAGGGCTAAATCTCGAGGTGTAAGAAAAATGTGATTTACAAAACTGTGAATTGTGATTCTTAGATGTGAAACACCCTTGTCATGATCTGTTGGCATCTACAAAACAGTCAAAGTGTATGTTTTCTGTTCTAGGTAAGAACATTTACACCGAGTGTTATAGGCCGGGTAAATAATTTGAAAATAGTATTTCTGTCGAATGAGAAAAGTTCAGCGTACATTTAAAAAAAACCTGATGTAGAAATTATGTTTCAGCCAAACACATCCAAAGAGAAAGAGTTTTCTACTCATGTGAGAAAAGCACTCGGGTGGATAAATTATATGAAGAGACGATTTGTCATCGGTTATTTAAAAAAATAAGACGATAGACGGTGTGCCTTGCTTTAGTGACACACAATGTGTTTAAACACGTTTCAAATTGTGGGTGTAATTATTTTAGTGACTTTAAGCAAGATGCATATTTGTTATTTTACAGTACGCATACAATCTACAGGATAGAAGGATGAGGATACAGAAAAATACAACTATAAACTTTAAGAAAAGTTAACTTTCATTACACTATTGTAAAGGGATCTTACAGTAGGCTAAATGAAAAGCACTACGTAATAAGGCTGAAGGGCAAACAACTGATGGAAAACACACGTTGGGGGATACTGTCGGTTAAATATATTGTTTTAAATAAGGAATATAATATGGATAGTACTTTTAATACAAAACATATAAAATAGAACTACAGCCTGTTAGATGTACAGGCGGTCATTTTAATATTTTTGCTTTTAAATGGAGGTATTTTGGGACGGCTAAGCAGAGGGCCTGCAAATGTCTTTCCTGCTCTGTGTCTGAAAGTACCGTCAGAAAACTGTCAAAAACATGGTACTCTCGCGTGAGATATGTTTGGTTTTAATAAAAAAATGGCTTTGAAGATATTATGATTTTGTAGTAAATTCCGACGAGTGTGCACTGTGGCGTGCAAACACAGACGCTGTGAATACTTGCAGGTCAGGAAGGTGATGTGAAAATACCTCCTTTCTGCTCTCTAAAAAAAAAAAAAACATTGGATCTTGTTTATCTGAAACAGTCGGTTTCAGTATATTTTTTTATACAGTTTAATTTATAACCTTTTTTAACCCTTGTGCATCAATTTAAAAAAAGTTACACATAGGATCATAGGGGACAAAAATGTCCATGTCCAAAAAGTGTCCTAAAAATATTATAGATTAATATTTTTCTCCACTTTCACTGACTTGGATTTTTTACTAGCATCAGTTCTATTCATAATTACCAAACATTCATTAATTTTCAGAATTTTAACCCTTTAAATGCTGGTTTGTTTACACAATGCCACTGTTGTTTTTTTATGAAAAAAATAATTTTTTAAATTATTTTCAATTTACTAAATTCTAAGCAAATTATTTTTTCTTTGATTATTACAGACTTGGATATGTCAATGATTAACAACATCATACATTTTTATGCATTCATATTTTCTATGCAGTATCAGATTAAAAATAAAGCTACCTCTCAGGTCCATAAAGGACAAAAATGTCCATGTCAAAAAAGTGTCATAAAAATATTATAGATTAGATTATTATTTTCCATATAGTGAATGCTAATCAGATTTTTTTTTCTTTGATTATTACAGTCTTTGATATGTTAATTATTAACAACAATATTAATTTGGATGCATTTATATTATTTTTGCAGTGTCAGCTCAAAAATAAAACTACCACTCAGGCCCATAAAGGACAAAAATGTCCTTGTCAAAAAAGTGTCATACAAATATTATGGATTAATATATTTTTTCCACTTTCACTGACTTAGATTTTTTTTCCAGCATCAGTTCTAATCATAATAACCAAACATTCATAAATTTTCAGAAATTTAACACCTTATACGCCGGTTTCTTTACATAATGCCACTGTTGATTTTTATAAAAATTATAATAATAAAACATTTCCATATATTAAATGCTAAGCAGTTTTTTTTTTTTCTTTAAATATTACATCCTTGGATATGTCAATGGTTAACAACGACATTCATTTTTATGCTTTCGTATATTTATGAAGTATCAGATTTAAAATAAAAACTACCACTCAGGTCCAAAAGGACAAAAACGTGAGTACGTAAGACACAGCTGTGTGCGTTTTAGTAAAAGCAAAGAGGGAGGACAGAAGTGCTCTATGCTTTATTTGCAGCAGCTGTTGGGGAAGCTCTGGCTTGTTCCTGCGAATTGTGCCAACTAGGGCCATCTTCTTCTTTAGAAGCTCCTCCGCCAGTCCATAGGAGGTGAAAAAATCGTCACAGGTCACAGTGTTCCCCTGGAGCCCCTCCGTCATTTCCAGAATGACCCTTTTTCCTTGTTTCACCTCCGCAGGACTTCCAGGAGACTTCCCCGTGTAAATTTGCAACTTCCATGCATAGGATGTGGTGACATCACAGGTGACCCAAATTTTTATGCCATACTTGGCAGTCTTGCTGAGCATGTACTGGCGAAATCTGCATCGGCCTTTGAAATCGAACCTCAGGGTGGAGCTCAGGAGCTTGAATTTATGGTGGGACATGGTGGCTCGGAAAATGGAACGTCCGTTTTCCACATCCCACAGGCTTCTTGTTGATTCATTTAGGGACTTGTACACGCCGGCCAGAATCAGCAGCCCGATGTATGCCTGAATGTCAGTGGAATCAAAATCAATCCAATCCGTCACAAAATGCCTCCCGTGTAAATTAGTGTTCTCCAGAAGAAGCTGAATGATTTCTTCGGTGATGAAGAGGTCGAAGCAGGACTGCAAAGTTGTGATGCGGGCAGTTGCATAGTGTGTGGGACCCGGGGTCATACCCTTGGCAGGAATGTAGCGCAGCATCTCAGTGTGAGTGGAAGACCTGAGAATCTGCCCATTTTTTGAATTGAACTGAAGATCTGCAGTCTCTTCTGTGTCCTCACTCTCAGTGCTGTCATCAGAGGAACAAGAGCTAGTCAGACTCTAATGCAAACTCAGGGACAGGGTCTGTAACTCTGTATGACTAATTTACATGGGGTGGGATTTGTGATTTCCAGTACAATATATATATATTTTTCATTCAAACTGTTCACACACACACACACATAAAATTTTCAGTACACACATACAAACCAGACTCTGACATCCATACCAACACACCCACACAATTATAGCTTCATAATATATCTAATTGGCTCTATAAAATGCATAAGCCGAAAACAGCAGAAAACAACAATAAAGCGATAAGTTGCTTTATATGCCAAACCTGAAAAAATGGCACCATCTGGTAAAAAATAGTAAAAATGTAAATTTTGAAGCCTTGCCAACGGAATGAAAGCCTGTTAACAAAGATTGCATCATTTTATAGTTGAATGGCACCGGGATAAAAAAAATTGCAGTTTTAATGGGTTTCAATGGGGACATTTTTGTCCAAAAGGTCCTGAGAGGAAGTATTTTGTGTACCTAGTAGAAAATAGATTTTTTAAAGGAAATGAAGGTGAAATATTAAAAATCCAATAAAAATACACACCTGTGGCAAATTGTATGCAGTTAGCATTAACACAGGCAAAGTTATCAAAAAAACAAAACTGAAAAAGCCAAAAATGTCCTCAAGGATGCACAAGGGTTAAAAGAACAGAATGTTTTTTCAACCTTGGTTAAATCGCTTTACATTATATAAATTATAGAATGTTTTATATATAAATGTGAAATAATTAAAATGTGTTTTAGATTATATAAATTATATAATGTTTTATATATATAAATGTGAAATAATTAAAATATGTTTTCAACCTTTAATTGTTTTAGATTATATAAATTATATAATGTTTTGGTAACACTTTAGAATAAGGTTCCATTAGTTAATGTTAGTTAACTATGTTCGTTAACATGAACTAAGCAAGAACAATCCTTCTACAGCATTTATAAGTCTTAGTTCATGTTGATTTCAACATTTACTAATGCATTATTTAAATCAAAAGTTGTGCTTGTTAACATTAGTTAATGCACTGTGAATTACCATGAGCTAACAATGAATAACTGTATTTTCATTAACTAACATGAACGAAGATGAATAAATACAGTAATAAATGTATTATTCATTGTTTGTTCATGTTAATTAATACATTAACTAACATTAACTAATGGAACCTTATTCTAAAGTGTTACCAATGTTTTATATATATATATATATATATATATATATATATATATATATATATATATATATATATATATATAGAAAAGTGAAATAACTGAATGTCAAATATATGATAAAGTTCAAACAAGCTAGCTGGCACAAACTTCAAACAAACTAACTGACACAAAGATCAAACAACCTAACTGACACAACGTTCAAACAAACTAACTGACAAAAACTTCAAACAACCTAACTGACACAAACTTCAAACAACCTAACTGACACAAACTTCAAACAACCTAACTAACAAACTTCAAACAAACTAACTGACACAAAGATCAAACAACCTAACTGACACAAAGTTCAAACAGATTCTGTCAAAACCACATGATCGATGTGTGGGGAGTCTTTCATTTACCATTATAATTTAGAACTAACAGGTCAATTGGGTAAAACTTTCTGTCAAAACCGCATGATCGATGCGTGAGGAGTCTTTCATGTACCGTTTAAACTAGCCGTCAAAACCATGATTTAGAACTAATTAGGTCAATAGGGTAAAAGCTTTCTGTCAAAACCACATGATCGATGCGTGGGAAAGGTCATAGGTTAACCCTTGAACTCATTTGTCCCGCCCATCCATCATAAGGTCACCGGAAGTTCAACCTGTCAAAAGGTCAAAGGTCAAAGTCATAAATTATCATGACAGAAGGTGCATTATATCTACTACTCGGGACTTTAACACGTTAATTGAGATGAATTAATTACACAAAAAATAACGCGTTAATTAAGATTAATTAATTACACCCAAAAAAAATTCTGCATTTTTAATAACTTATTTTTGCACCGCAGAACGTTTCTTACTAGATGAGTTTCGGCGGACCGATTAAACTGGAGCACCAACTAGCGTTCATGACTTCAGACAACAACAAACCACAGTGAACATGAACGAGGAAGCAGACGAAACTGCTTTGGTTGGCCCCTTGGAGGGGAAATTTTGTTTTAAAAGACGGACGGATGGAAGCGTCGATAAGAGCATGGTTGTGTGCAAACTATGCAACAAGGAATTTGCATATCACCGCAGCACATCGAGCCTCAAGTATCACCTCAACGCAAAACATATAGCATCTAGCGTTGACGTTATCCCAACCCCGAGTACCCACACCCAACCCACACTCCACCAGATGACTGGTTTAAGGACCATTGTAACTAAGTCCACTTCTGAAAAAATAACCAACGGCCTGGCTCACTGGATTGCACTCGACTGTAGACCACTTGGAGTGGTAGAAGATAAGGGCCTTCAAAATGTACTACAGATTGCGTCGTCTGACACAACATACAAGCTGCCATCCAGAAAGACAGTTGACAAAAAGAGTCCAGCAGCTTTATGACAATGAAAAGGAAGATAAAGAGAATTTATTGGAGAAAGCCGAGTTTGTTGCCCTGACCTTGGGATCATTGGACCTCGGTAAGCAATTCAAATTACTTCAGTGTGACGGCACACTTTATTGACATCAAGTGGCATCTTCACTCATTTGCCTTAACTATCCAGAAGACCACCACTAGGCATTTTGCTGAAAACGTGGCAGGAGATTTTGAGTCTGTGGCGGAGGCCTGGGAAATCACACAAAAAGTCACCACAATCGGAACAGACAGTGCCCGAACCATGATCGCTGCAATGAGACAGCTCACATTCCAGCACATGCCGTGTATTGCTCACATGTTACAGAGGACCATCACAGTTTGCCTCTCTGACAGCGGGTTCACAGCCACATTGGCAAGATGCCGTAAAATAGTGGGGCATTTTAAACATAGCCCCTCAAACACAGAGGAACTGCACAAGGAGCAAACACAACTAGAACAAGACAAAGAGCCACTGATTCAGGATGTTTCCACAAGGTGGAATTCAACACTGTTTATGATCTCTCGTCTGCTGCAGAACCAAGAGGCTGAGAAGAATACTTTATGCCAAACAGAAGCACAATCTCACCATAGCCCCTTTCACACTGCACGTCGGACCCGCAATATTTCCGGAACATTGCCAGGTCGCCTTCTGTGTGAAAGCAACCACGTCCCGGGATTGATTACCGCATTGAACCCGGGTCGGGGACCTAGTAACATTGCGGGGTTCGACCCGGGACGAACGCTGTGTGAACAAAAGCCAAATCTAATTCCGTGTCGAAGTGATGATGTGCGTTATCACGCGACTCTTTTATCGGCTGTTTTGAAGGAAGATCAACGTTCGTGACGAAAACATATGTGCAAACTGTAATTAAGCAGAGATCAGTTAATTCCTCACTTTCCGCGCTGACGCAGAGATCGTTTGCTTGCTTCAGTGAAAGTATAACGTGCCTAGCGTTTTCGACTCGTACATTACACGTCACGCGCTGATGTCGCGTGTCGTTATGGGATCTTCAAGGGTTGTGTGTGAAAGCACGCACATATACCGGGTCATCACTGGCAGTGTGAAAGTGCAAAATCTAGCGACCCGGGAACAATTGCAGGAACACTTTACCTGTGTATTTGCCGGAATGGCAGTGTGAAAGGGGCTCATGTTAACTACAGCAGAGTGGGACAGACTGCAGAGGCTCGAGACCCTCCTTAAACCATGCAGGTAAACCCACCAACTATTTTTAAATATATTGTACTGAATATCAATATCACTATGACTGTAGTATAAAGTTGCTACTGTTTTTAATCTACTATGAATTGGCACAATAATTAATCACTTTCCTAAACTATCCTCTGCAGATATGTGACTGAGCTCCTTGGGGGTGAGACTTATGTCTCGTGCTCTGTTGTGTTACCTGCTCTCCGCCACCTGACCCACACCATGGAGGTCTCAGTTGATAACCCAGGCAATGTGGTGAGGTTTAAGGGTGACTTTAAAAAGGACCTGTCTCAATGCCAAGATACACTCAACCATGGATGGCTCAGAGTGGCTACAGCACTCGACCCACGCTTTAAGGTAAAATGTGGTCTTCTTTTTTTATCTTTTCTCTTTCTTTTTGACCCCTGCACCCCCATCCCCCCCCCCCCCCCGTTCTCCCCCTCCCCGTTATCTTTCTATGGGAACCATGTATGAAAATGAATTTCACCCATCTTTTTACTCTGTAAATCTGTGAGGTGACAATAAACCTGATTCTGATTCTAAGGACCTAAAGTGTCTACCAAGAGGAGAGCGAGGAGGGGTGTGGACTTGCATTGAGGCACTGCTGCGTATAGAACCAAACAGAGTCACTCCAGAACCCACAGAGGAGCCAGCAAGGAAGAGGAGCCTCCTGCTGTTTAATTCAGATTCTGAATCAGAGGATGAAGCAGGTCCCAACGGGGCTCTGGCCCGCTACAGGGCAGAGCCCACCATCAGCGAGACAGACTGCCCACTGCAGTGGTGGTCCACTCATGAGGGAGCCCATCCACAGCTTTCTGCCCTGGCCCGCAAGTATCTGGGCAGCCCTGTGAGAGACTTTTCTCACTGGCAGGTAACGTAGCTCAAAAGAAAAGGGCAGCCTTGAGCTCTGAAAATGTGAACAAGCTATAGTTTGTCTCGGCAACTGGCTGAAAGAGAAGTATAAGAAATAGTCATAGAGGTATCCTGAGGCCAATGGGGTTGTTGTTACTGAAATGTTGATCAAAGCAACAGAGAGATTTATTTTTCATCAGGATATCGGAAGAATGGGGACTGAGGTCAATCACTGGCACTTTTTTTTATTTTATTTTAAATGGTACACTTTATGTTGAACTATGTATTATTTTGTTGGTGCGACTGGCACTTTATGTTGAACTCTTTATTGTTTTGGCCAAGGTTATTGAGAGTTGGACTTGTTATGTTATGGCCTCTGAAGCAACAGAGAGATGTTTTCTAATAGTCAGGGTTTCCAATGTTCTGAATGTATTTGACAGTATTGTGTTTTACTTAAAAAAACAGTTTACAGAAGGTTCAAGCACCTATAAGCTACCTGAATTTCTGAAATGTACTATTTCTAAATTGTTTCTAGATATGCTATTGCTACACTTAATGGCAAAAATTGCACTGGTCTGCTAGACTTGGTTGAACTAAAAATAAACAATATTTTGTTGCTTAAGCTTATGTATTCAGTCATTATTCAATGGTATACTATAAATGCCATGTGAAAAAAAAATTACTTCTCACTGTTCTCAGGTCAAGTATTTATATGCGATTAAAATGTGATTAATTTCGATTAATTAATTACAAAGCCTCTAATAAATTAGATTAATTTTTTTAATCGAGTCCTGGCCCTAAAAATTACATATTTTTATTAACAACTTTTTGTACAGAAACCAATATCTTGTGTCCTAAAAATGTCTCAATGTGGATTTTGGTGAGCTTAATAGGTACGTTTACTCTATATTTATTAAATTTTATATTATTATCTCACACATGGATATGCATTTTCTATAATGTATTTCTATAATAACAATAATACATATCTGATATGACTATATAATTAGCATCAAACAAACAACAGAATTCTTATTCTCAGGGATTAAAGAGTACACTGAAAAAAAGAAAAAAGAAAAAAAAAACACAATCAGGTTTTTGCACAACCATCAATGAGCTAGTTGCATATCTCCACCATCTTGGATTTCCGGTCTTGCGAGTGTGTGTGTAGATATTTCCGGTTGTGCTTAAAGTCAGTGCAGAGAACCGGAGAAGTCCAAATATTACCTTCTATATGTTTACAGGATTTATAATATCACTTCATATTCAAATAAGATATATACTGCTATTATTACTATTACTACACTATACACTATAAATGTTAACTGAGCCAGTGGATTTGAAACTTGTGTATGTTTGGGTCCGGTGAATGAATTAAATACACTAATGTTCACTACTGTTCACGAGATGAAAGTTGAACTCATGGTGTGTATACACAGCTATATAATGTATTTTTATCTTACCAGATATGTAAATGTACGAATTACTTATTTCTCGAAAATGTTTGCATTATTATTATTATTTTTTTATATTAAATATTTACCTCGTGAGACATGGGCTGCGATTTATCTTCAGAATATCAGTTTCTCAATTGTACACATACATCAGTCTGTTTCATCGTTATTTTCACATCATTATTTTATTATTTTACACAGTAAAAAATACATGACTAATTTTAATATCTGTTTAATCTGATAATTAATGCAAAAGAATAACAATATACATGGCTGCTCATAGACAGATAATGATTTATGCTGCAGATCTTTCACAAAACAAATAAAGATAAAAACACACATGAATGCAAACAGCGATCTTTTATTTAATGCAAACCTACCATAATTATATTATGTTTAATTGTACAGTTAGTTATAAATTATGTTATCAAATAAAGTTAATAAAACATGCTTTATCAGAAATCTTTGTGCGTCTTGTTTGACAGTCAGAAACATTGATCTTACATAACAGTCAGAACAAAACCAGCTCTTCGAAAATGAAAAGTTTTGCATATTTGAGAGGTTTATGTTTGAAAGAAGAAATCCCTGTGGATCTGACCTGACGCTGATCCACATAATCAACAGAAGAATAAAGCAATCTCCGCGTTGTATCTTGATGAATTTCCACACAGAGGTACGCAAAATGTAGGGAGGATGTTTCCCCATGTTTTTGATATACCACTATCCGCTGTTAAATTTGAAAATCATTAATTATATACATCTAGCCAAGTTTCGTATGTGAGTTTCCCTTACAGTCAATGTGAGCATCGCAAGACCGGAAGTAAGTATGCTCACACTCGCGTCGCTGAAGCTCACCGGTGCCATCTTGTGCACCTAGCCCATTAGGTGGAGATATGCACTAAGAATGTAAATGACCACTGAACAAAAGAAGAAAGAAACAGCATAATGCATTTTTTTCTGTGTGTCGGTTTACATGACTCATCGATTTGTTGAGAATGTCCTTGAGTTTTAATCAGGAACATACTCTTTGTTGAATGAACTTACTCCCGGATGCGTTTTTGGAACTACATACCTCAAGGTTTGGGGTTAATCAGCCGAGAGTTCAGGGTTTAACAGATGGTAAGTTAAAAGTGCTTTCTGGAATACACACCAGTTTTTACAAAAACAATAATCATAGGGATGATAATTTTTCTGGGCTGTGTGAACATTTTAGCATTTGATGACTAGCACAGTTTACTACTTACCTTTCTCTCTGGCTTCTCTTCGTCTTTTCTCCTCCAAGTCAAGTTTGCTGACAGCTTGTCTGTTCTGCTGTAGGAACTCATCATAAACTAACATGGCATCTGTTGCATGACATGAATGCCCCTGGAGTCTCTTAAAACACCCGCTGGACTTCAGGCCTGCACTCAGCTCTTCATATTGTCCTGACTTACTCAGTGGTGCCCTCTGCTGATTCAGGAAGCTATAGGTGGATTTTTCCAGCTCCACTAGGAAAGTGTTGGACTCAGAGAACCCACTAGGCTGGATGGTAGGATATATATCCAAACTGTCCCTTTTTCTAGATCCTTCTTCCAGCTTTTCAGAGTTGTAATGGTGTTCATGTTTGGAGTGCGGTAGGGTAACCCGACTAACATCATAGTGACCCAGACTCTGGGGCTCTGTGGAGGTCTCAATGAGTGATGCGGGGTTCCAAAGTGTGGTTGGTGGTGGGGGAGCATGGTCTTTGTGCTGGTGTTTTGGGGAGATGAGAGGGGGCGGAGCTCCCAGTAGAGGATGGGCATCTCTGTTTCTCTCACGATCTCTGCTGTTGGGCTCATGATGGTTTAATTTAGGTCTAAAAGATGAAATACATTTTCCAGTCTTTGTTAGCTCTGACTTTTGCAACAAAACAACCTAAACTTAACTCATTTGTTTCAGTATCACTACCCATATCTGCTTTTTATGATCCAGCATTTCTATTTTTCCTAGATGGCACCTGTTAGGGAAGTCGTGGCCTAGTAGTTAGAGAGTTTGACTCCTAACCCTAGGGTTGTGGGTTCAAGTATCGGGCCGGAAATACCACGACTTAAGCCCCTTTCACACTGCATGTCAGACCCGGCAAATTGCCGGAACATTGCCGGGTTGCCTTCTGTGTGAAAGCAAACACGTGCCGGGTTTGTTTCCGGCATTGAACCCAGGTCGGGGACCTAGTAACATTGCCGGGTTCAATCCCGGGATAAGCACTGTGTGAAAAAAAGCCAGATCTAATGCCGTGTCATAGTGATGACGCACGTTATCACATGACTCTTTTACTGGCTGTTTTGAAGGAAGATCAACATTCGTGACAAAAAAATATGGGCAAACTGTAATGAAGCAGAGATCAGTTAGTTACTCACTTTCTGCGCTGACACTGAGGTTCACTTGGTTCAGTGAAAGTATAACGTGCCTAACGTTTTTTCGACTCGTACATCACATGTCACGCCCTGATGTCATTACGGGACCTTTACGGGTTGTGTGTGAAAGCACGCACCTATCCCGGGTAATCACTGGCAGTGCGAAAGTGCAAAATCTAGCGACCTGGGAACAATTGCTGGAACACTTTACCCGTGTATTTGCCGGAATCGCAGTGTGAAAGGGGCTTTAGGTTCCTTTGAGCAAGGCTCAACCACCAACTGCTCCCCATGCGCCGCAGCATAAATGGCTGCCCACTGCTCTGGGTGTGTGTTCATGGTGTGTGTGTGTTCACTGCTGTGTGTGAGCACTTTGGATGGGTTAAATGCAAAGGACGAATTCTGAGTATGGGTCACCATACTTGGCTGTATGTCATGTCATTTGTTTTTTTCTTCACTTTTTTAATCCAGCTCAATAATTGAATTACTGTAATAATAAAAAACAATAATAATAGGTGTGACCTCTTGTATATTGTAGGATGAATTTTTGTCACTAAAGAACACATATGTTGTCAGTGCCGATAGCCTTGTGGGCAGCAGCCTGACATACAACACTATTGCACTATGGGCATCTCGAGGTCAAGTTCTCACTTGAGGATATTAACTGATCCCACCTCCTTTTATCTCCTTTGCTTCCTGTAAGTTCTGATCCATCGTGTCATAATAAAGCCCCCCACCCCCCACCCCCCTCAGATCTGTGACAACTTCCAGTGTGAAAATGCCCTTACCTATGTCCCTCTATATGCAGGTCTGCAATTTCCCCCTGTCTGCCCAGGTCCAGGTGTTGCTCTAGGACCTGCTGACGGAACTCTGAAACCTGGTAATGCCTGTCCTCTTTCTCTTGCCTTAGCTTCCGTTGCCGGGCCAACCAGCGCTCTTCCTCATTTGTGCGCTGTAGCATGGCGGCCGCTGTCAGACTTGCAGGTCCCGCCCCTCCAGGGCCCAGATACATGCCATGAGCAGAGACAAGGCTGGGCAGGGGGTGATGTGTGGAGTTTAGGGAATGGTGAATTCCAGGCTGGATTGGTTTAGGGGTTGTAAGGATGGGCTCTTTGGTTTTATCTGGAGGAAATCATAGGCATAATATTTAGCTGCACAGAATGATGGTTCACACCATCATTAAAGATTATATAAAGTGCAGTGAAATGTGACGCTTGTTGCCAAATTAGATTTGGATTTGTTTTAAAGTGGTAATAAAATGTGAATTTTTTTGGCACTGGTCATGGCCAAATATATTAGAAAACCAAGTTTGCAAAAATATATTTGTCATATCTGTGGTTTAAACAACTATTTTTTTTTTCAATTTCTATCTAGTCATCTAGCTAACAAGCCACCATGTCGGCGTGACATAGTTGACTATATAATGTGGTTGGCTAACTTCGTTGAAAACGGAGCAAGTTCAGGTTTAAATCACCATACTAGTATTTATTTAAATTTTTCTAGTACTTAATTTTTAGATACTAGTATCTTTTCCATTAATTATTAGTACTTAATCATTAACTACTAGTTCTTATTCTTTAGCTACTAGTACTTATTCCAATAGTGACTAGTTTTAAATGTAATTTTCTTGTTAAGAAAACCATATTATTATGAAACCACATAGAAAAGAAATGTGTCCAATACATGCATATATAATTAATATATATATATTAATTATATATGCATCAACACCACATATAAAAAAATCTGCAACCGTCACAGCACTACTATCGGTGATATAAGTCAGTTTTGCTGTAGGCTGTTCATCAAAAGCAGCATCAAAAAGCAGTGTGCTCACTGACAGTCCACAAAAAACACACACTCTATTATTTAATACAGAATAAGCATGCTCACACACATAGACACACATTATGTTGTAGATATAGATATTTGAAATAACTTAAATGTTGATGCTCACTGGAAGTGTCCTGTTTATAATGTTTTTCAGGTTTCAATTTAATCAAATTAAATAATTGTCAAAACTGATATGTCTGAATAAATTAAGTGGTAAACTTTGACTAAATGTGATTTTAAATGTAATAATTTTAAACTATCTGAATGTCAGTATCTACATAAACCTGAGAATAGGACTTTATTCCCCAGTTTCACAGACAAGGCTTAAGCCTAGTCCCAGACTAAAATGTGAGTCTGAGCTGTGTCAACTGAAAGAAACATAAACTGTCTGTTCCCTTTGAATACTTCACTCATTCTGCGTATGGGGAAAAGCTCCTTTTTTCCCCCGATACAAGAAGCCATTTTTCAATAATGCAGTGCAACTGCACTGCCATTGGTTTAATCTGTAAACTTTTTTAAACCAATGACAGCACTGTGTAGCTGGACAAGCCTGTGGCAATGCAGCGTGCCAAAGCCCGCCAAAAAGGGCAGGGAGAATGGCTATATAAGCAGGCAAATTGCCAGAGGAATCAGATCAGATCAGATCTTACTCCTTCATCGACGACTTCACTTCGCTGAATCCCTACTGAATGCCTTTGCCTGGATCGAGCTCTTGCTGCCGAAGAGGCACCGCAGCGGACCAGCTGAGATCGCCGTTTGCCTGCAGTGCTGGTGCTCTTGCAGACATCCACTATCTAGCGGCACTCCCGAGCCGCCTGCTTCCGGGCCGCTTCTCAGCGAATCACCTGCCTCCATCCGGAGATTCTAAAAGAGCAATTTCCAGCGGTTTTCACTGCTCTAAAAGATTGTTTCTGACACCGTTTTCATGGTGGCAGCATCTGAGCAAATGCCGCGCCACAGCTGTGGCACATGCAGAGCCCCTCTGCATGAAGATGATGGCCACGGTGAGTGCGTCTTTTGCATGGGAAAACAACTTTTGTGAAAGCATGAGTCTCAAGCGGTCCCGCCCGTCATGCCCCCCGTCCTCTTCCTCCCACGAGCCAGCCAGGAAAAGACAGCGGGCTAGAGGGGCTTGTAACAGATATGCAGGTCATCAATTCATGGGTTAAATTCAGGCATACAAATGAAACCCTTTTTGCACTAAATGCAAAAGCAAACTTAAATTATTTTACGATACCCATGCGAGCCTCAAAGGAGACCTGAACCCCCCCCCCCAAATTCCTTAACACACACACACACACAAAAAAAGAAACCTTTCTTAAAGTTCCTTACTTTTGTAAGTCCTTATTAATATGTATTTTGAATGTTTGTGTATTGCATAAAAATGGTTAATCCTGGGTAAATGGTTAAAGTGCTGACTTATAAGTGGAAATGTTCTCCTCAGTCTAACTCTTTCTCCAAACAGTCATGTTTATGTAACCCCCACTCCTTTGCAGCTCATATAAACTTTATGATCTCCCTGGGCAACAGGACAGGAGAGAAGCCAAGTCACTGGTTTCTTTTCCCCAATGCATTCTAAACTATTACCTTTTTTTTATGTTTTCTAAATGTATTAAGTATTTCTTTTTGGTACATTAGATGTTTCCCATATAAATTGGGACTATCTGCAATTTATTAGTGCGTGTTAATCTTTAAATGTGTGTAATTCTGCATTTGAATGTAACTTCATGTTTTGATCATTTATATACTGTACATTATTTTTGGTATCTGTGTAATCGTCATGATTTGACAGACCCATTTATCTAAAGCAAAGTAATGAAAAATTTATTATTCTGGAATTACGAACTTGCTAGAATATCCCTGATGAAATCTGACAAGCCCTAAATCATTAGGGTGGGTGTCTCCACAGAGACAAAGGAACTTTTCCCTCCGCTTCATATCGCGGACGTTCATTGGTTGTTCACGCGAAAAGAGGCGTGAACCATCCCAAGCCATAAGAATCGACCGAACAAGGTCCGCCCTCTCTTCTTCCTCTCTTCGTTCTCGGACACGCTGCTCTCCTGTGCGAACCTCGTCGCTCCCGCGAGTTCCTCGGCGCAGCCTTAGGCCGCACTCAGATCGCCCCCCCTCCCCCCAGCCGGGAGGCGGAGAGGACAGCCATTATCATGGCTCCTTCGGAAGCCTTTGTTTTCGTTGTTTTGTTTTCTTTTCTTTACTAAGTTTATTCAACTATTCGCCTTCTCCACACAAGGAAGACGAATTCTGGAACATTGTTTGTTGAACCTTTCAAATACCGCGCGAAGACAGAACAAAGGCCCCGCTCACGCTGCTCCACGCTCACGCCAAGATCCAGCGCTGCTCCAGTGCAGCTCACACGCGCGTCACACGGCCTCCGGCACACGCACGCTGTTTTCAAAAGAACCAGCGCACAAAGCGTCACAAAAAGACCACGCTCACGCACGCTGGGCCATGCAAGTATCACTTTTCTATGGAGATTTAAATGCTGTTTTAAAGTTGGTCTGTGATTTGATTCGTGTTGGCTGAGAAGGGTTACTGTCTACTATGATTTTCTTACCTGAGCTCATTCTGTGATCTCTCCCTCTTTCATTCTCTCTCTCTCTCTCTCTCTCGTTCTCTCTCTCCCTCATTTGGATTCCGTTATGTCTTGTTAAAAGTTTACTGTCTGTATTGTCGTACACATATTTACTCTGTGTGATTTGTAGTTTCGATGTATTATTAGTCAATTATTAAAACCCATATATTCATGATTCTTGTCTCCACTACCCGCTAACATTACGAGTCACTGAGATGTCTGATCTTTAGCTACAAGCTTTAAATTTAGAAACTAAATTCATCATAAGGATAGGATAATGTTTTCATGGCCAGAGAATATTTTTCCTTGAATTATAAGAAGTGATAACTTTATTGGAAATTGATAGGTCAATCTGGTTTGCTGGACAAACCACTGTTTGATTTGCAGTAATTTACAGTAAGAGATATCACAATAATTGATATGAAGAATGGAATATTGACATATTAATGAGTAAGTTACAGTGCCCTGTAATTAGTTATTGGTATAGACAATTGAGCTATTTTTCATAATCAATACAATTTATTGTAACTGTCATATGAGATATAAATATTAATCATATTCCTGATTAATTATTCAAATTCCCTATATATCATTTGAGTTAATTATTCTGTACAACTCATTGTTGCTACAGGCTGCATTGCTAAAGCTAAAGGTTTTGGGGATAATAAAACATGGCTACTCACTACAGTCCGCCCGAAGACCCCTGTGTTTCCATGGGGTGATTCCCACTTTGGTAGAATCGGATGACGCTCAGGTCCTCCACACCAAAGTGATGACTCTGCTAAGGAAGGGAGCCATAGAAATAGTTCCTCCCTCAGAAAGTGGATTGGGATTCTACAGCCATTATTTCCTTGTCCCCAAGAAAGATGGCGGTCTCACACCCATCTTAGACCTCAGGCTCCTGAACCTCTCCCTCATGAGATGGAAGTTCAGGATTGTTGACATTGAAACAGATCCTCACGCAGATATGCCCTGGTTCTTCTCACTGGACCTGAAAGATGATTACATTCACATCCAGATAGCCCCCCATGACAGACGATTCTTAAGATTTGCCTTCGAGGGCATGGCTTACCAGCCCTCACAAATATACTTCCCTTCAGGCAGTCTCTAGCTCCCTGCACTTTTACGAAGTGCATGAACAAGGTGCTTTTCTGACTCACGGTCAATTTTGCCAAGAGCTCACTGCTCCCCAGCCAAAGTATCACGTTCCTGGGAGCAGATTTCCATATGAGGGCTGTCATGTCATCAGAGCGCGCTCTGGTAATTCAGCAGTTCGCTTCTTCCACCAAGAACAAAGCCTGTTTCCCTCTGAAGTTCTTTCAGAGGATGCTAGGGCTGATGGCTTCCGCCCCCAGTTTTACAGCTCGGCCTCCTACGAATGCGGCCCCTGCAATACTAGATGAAACTCCGGGTCCAACCTCATGCTTGGTGGCATGACCGCTTTCGCATCAGGGTCAACCAGTTTTTCTGGCAGCCCTGGAACCTTGGATGAACCCTGCTTGGTTCAGTCATGGAGTACCCCTACAGGCGGTTTCCAGAAGGACAGTGCTCTCAACAGATGCGTCCAACCTGGGTTGGGGCGCTTTGTGCGAGGGCAGAACAGCCTTCGGCTCATGGTCACACGAGGAGTGCCATCTCCATATCAGCTGCCTCGAGATGCTGGCATTGGAGCGAGCCCTTCAATCCTTTCAGGTGATCCTAAAGGGGCACCATGTCCTAGACCAGTTGGACAGCATGACAGTGGCGTCCTACATAAATCACCAAGGTGGCCTTTCATCCAGCCGCCTCTGTGCACTGGCAAAGCGCCTCTTGGAATGGGCATTACACAGACTGCGATCGTTCCACAGCCAGAACTCTGGGCTCTGCACCTATAGCCTTTAAGCAATGATGCTTAAATGATACAGATTAAACCAATGGCAGTGCAGTTCCCTTTTCCATTGTGTGACAGATGCGCTCTTCCTTCATCTCAAGTCTAATAATAAAAATAACTGATAATTCAAGCAGAATTCTTGATTCTTCAGATTCTTGTGTGTTTATTATAGTGTTCAAATGTTAATCTTATAGGCATAATATATATATATATATATATATATATATATATATATATATATATATATATATATATATATATAGTTTTTTTTTGTGGACTGTCAGTGAGCACACTGCTTTTTGATGCTGCTTTTGATGAACAGCCTACAGCAAAACTGACTTATATCACCGATAGTAGTGCTGTGACGGTTGCAGATTTTCACCGCCAGTGATGTGGTGTTGATGCATATATAATTAATCATCAAGCCTGCATTTATTTTATCAAAAATACAGAAAAAACTGTAATATTGTGAAATATTATTAAACTTAAAATAAAAGTTTTCTATTTGAATATACTTAAAAAAAAAATTATTCCTGTGATGCAAAGCTGAATTTTCAGCATCATTACTCCAGCCTTCAGTGTCATGTAACATCCAGTCTATCACATGATCATTTAAAAATCATTCTAATATTCTGATTTATTATGAGTGTTGGAAACAGTTCTGATGTCTAATATATTTGATGATTAAAAGGTTAAAAAGAACTGCATTTATTCAAAAAAAAAAAAAAAATTCTAATAATATATATTCTAATAATATATTTTATTTACTATCACTTTTGATCAATTTAACACATCCTTGCTGAATAAAAGTATTGATTTTATTTTTAAAAAAGAAAAGAAAAAAAAAATACTGACCCCAAATTACTGACCAGTAGTGTATATTGTTGTTACAAAATATTTATATTTTAAAAACATAGCTTTTTTTTTTTTAAAGTATCCTTAAAAAAGTATCACATGTTCTGAAAAAATATTAAGCAGCAGAACTGTTTCCAACTTTGATAATGAATCATCATATTAGAATGATTTCTAAAGGATAGTGTGATAATGATACAAAAAATTCAGCTCTGCATCACAGAAATAAATGATAATTTAAAGTATAATAAATTTAAAAACAATTATTTTAAATTGTAATAATATATAACAATATTATAATTTTTTCTGTATTTTTGATCAAAAGCAGAAGAAACTTCTTTCAAAAACATTAAAAATAGTAATGTTTCCAAACTTTTGGTCTGTACTGTATATATATATATATATATATATATATATATATATATATATATATATATATATATATATATACACACACACACACAAACAAACCCGATTCCCATGTCTTCTATATAGCTAATGGCAGGATCTGGCCATTTTGAAGCTCATATCTAATTTTTTACTGTCATACATGATGCCTAGCTCATATTTTTTGTTTTGTACTATTTGACTGATCTTGAGTGAATAAATAATGCACATTTCTACATTTTGGACTTTTATTTATGTTGCCTAGCAGCTATGGATTTTAATTTTACTATTATAGGTGAATATATAGGTGCATATATATGGGCATATATAGGTATATGTATGCACATATATATGTGTACATATATGTAAACATATGTGTAAATATATGTGTGCATATATGTACATATATGTGTGCGTGCATATATGTATATATATATATATATATATATATATATATATATATATATATATATATATATATATATATATATATATATGTGTACATATATGCGTACATATATATGTGTACATATATGTACATATGATATAGGGAAACGGCCAATTTTATATATGTCACATATATTAAAAACCTATATCATATGTTTATATAGGTTTTTTTCCATGTGGGATAACATATCAAAATGTTGAAAGTGAGACAATTTGAAATGTCATGCCAAATATTGGCTCATTTTGGATTTCATGAGAGTTACTCATTCCAAAAAAGTTGGGACAGGTAGCAATAAGAGGCCAGAAAAGTAAAATGTACATATAAGGAACAGCTGGAGGACCAATTTGCAACTTATTAGGTCAATTGGCAACATAAAAAGAGCCTCTCAGCGTGGCAGTGTCTCTCAGAAGTCAAGATGGGCAGAGGATCACTACGATCATGGCGAAAAATAGTGGAGCAATATCAGAAAGGAGATTTTAGAGAAAAATTGCAAAGAGTTTGAAGTTATCATCATCTAAAGTGCATAATATCATTCAAAGATTCTGAGAATCTGGAACAACCCTATGTGCGTAAGGGTCCAGGCAGGAAAACCATACTGGATGCCCATGATTTTTGGGTCCTTAGACGGCACTGCATCACATACAGGAATGCTACTGTAATGGAAATCACAATGTGGGCTCAGGAATACTTCCAGAAAACATTGTCGGTGAACCCAATCCACCGTGCCATTCGCTGTTGCCAGCTAAAACTCTATGGGTCAAAAAAGAAGCTCTATCTAAACATGATCCAGAAGCACAGGCGTATTCTCTGGGCCAAGGCTCATTTAAAAAAAAAATATATATATACACACACACATACACACACACACACAATGCAGCACGGCATGACAAATCTCTGACAGTAAACTGCCTCATCTGCCTCACTGTTCACCTATTTACTGAAGCCACTTGCTGCCAGTTAGCCCAGGTGCGAGGGCCCGTTCATCGCTGCTTGCAGCTTTAATTTATTATTATTAGGGCCCGAGCACCGAAGGTGTGAGGACCCTATTGTATCTGCTCCGTTTCTTATTAGGGCCAGAGCACCGATGGTGCGAGGACCCTCTTGGAATTGCTCCGTTTATTATTAGGGCCCGAGCACCGAGGTGCGAGGACCCTCTTGTATCTGCTTCGTTTCTTATTATTAGGGCTCAAGCCCGAAGGGGCGAAGAGCCCTATTGTTCTTCTAAGGATTATTCTTATTAGGGCCCGAGCCAATGGGCGCAGGGCTCTCTTGTTCCCCTAAGGATTATTAGGGCCCGAGCCAATGGGCGCAGGGCCCTATTGTTCCCCTAAGGATTATTAGGGCCCGAGCACCGAAGGTGTGAGGACCCTATTGTATCTGCTTCGTTTATTAGGGCCCGAGCACCGATGGTGTGAGGACCCTCTTGGAATTGCTCCGTTTATTAGGGCTCAAGCCCAAAGGGCGAGAGGCCTATTGTTTTCCTTAGGATTATTTTTTATTATTATTAGGGCTCAAGCCCAAAGGGCGAGAGGCCTATTGTTTTCCTTAGGATTATTTTTTATTATTAGGGCTCAAGCCTGGAGGGCGAGAGCCCTATTGTTTTCCTTAGGATTATTTGTTATTATTATTATTATTATTTATTATTATTATTTTTCTTCAAGGTTTCGGGGGCTTTTGGGGCCCTTAACATGCTTAAAAAGTCTTGAAAATTGGCACACACATTGGAACCTGCGGCCATTAGGGCCGGGCAGAGACTGATACACGGGCGTGGCACAGGGGCTCTACAGCGCCCCCTGGAATATGGAGGGCCATATATCATACATACTTGCACGTAGACGTACGAAACTCGGTACACATGTAGAACTCATCAATACAAACAACTTTCGTATTGCATATCATAGGCTCCGCCCAACAGGAAGTTGGCTATTTGGGGTTTATTATTCATATTTGTCGTCAAAGTTGTGGGGGCTTTTGGGGTCCTTAACATACTCAAAAACTCTTGAAAGTTTGCGCACAATTTGGAATATGTGGCCTTTAAGAGCCTGCAGAGGCTGGGACACGGGCGTGGCACAGGGGCTCTACAGCGCCCCCTGGAACACAGTCATAAATGTTGATGTATAGCTCACACATACTTGCACGTATTAATATGAAACTCAGTACACATATAGATCTCATCGTGCCGAACAACTTGCGTATTGCATGTCATAGGCTCCGCCCAACAGGAAGTCAGCTATTTAGAGTTATGTAAAAAGCGCATGCTCTGGAATTTGAAATACTTGTCATAGGTTTTTTACCTGATTGCCGCCAAACTCGGTCAACATGATCTCAAGACACTGGGGATGAAAAATTGCCAGGGGATTTTTGATATCTCAAACGGTTTGCTCGTGGCGAGGCGTTGAAATTATGGCGAGAAATGAGAAACAGGAAGTGTCTAATACCATCCACATACATTTCCTGATTTTAATCAAACTTCATCAGATTATTCTTTGTATGATGTCGATCGCATATATGTGACTATTAGGAGTCAAAGTTATAGCGCCACCAACTGGCAGCAGGAAGTGTGTCATTTTCAAAATGCTTTGTATTCAGCATCTTATTTTTACTCGATTTGCTTCAAACTTCATCAGAATAATGTTAAAACACAGCCTATATTAATCTGCTAGGGGGATATTGATATCTAAAAATATTGTTGCCGTGGCAACATGTCAAACTTGAATACTTCTCAGGTGATTTTAAGGCATATAACATACTTAGAATTTCATGAAATTCAGAACACATATCAGTATTTATGATAACTAGACACTGGCAAAAGTTCATAAGAGGGCGTGGAAGAGGCACTCTATAGCGCCACCTTTTGTCAAAAGTGGGGGGGTTAGTTTTAGCTACAAACACCAAACTCGGTACAAAAATTGTTCTTATCAAGACGGACAACTTTCTAATTCACAGTCATCAGCTACGATCAACAGGAAGTCAGCTATTTTGATTTGAATGTGGATTTTTTTTTACATTTAGCTGTGAATTAATGCATACTGCACAGAGGAGAGTAACACTATACACACCAAACTTTGTCTACATGATGCCAAAACATTTTAAACAACTTAAATTGCCAAAGGATTTTGGATAGCTTGAACGGTTTTGTCGTGGTGATTTTTTTAAATGACAGTAAAAATGGAATTATTAATTGTCCTGCATTTTTAAATTCCAAACACTTCAAAACCTTTTTTCATACAGAAAAAAAGTCATTCTGAGTAAATATGGATAGTTTCACGACTTTACAACACTGTATGGATAACAGAAAATTAAAAAACTGTCAGACATCTCATCTCACTCTGTCCATCTGTTTGAGTATTATGTGCTGAGACTTACATTGTCTGAGAGAAAATGCGCCCCTACAGGTGCAATTCCTGAAAGGGAAATTCGACTGAAAGGGAGGAGACTCTCTTTTAGTTTCATTTTTAAATCGGTTAAAATACAAATAAATACTTAGATTTAATTCACACTGACAAGCTAAACCAACATATATGATTATTACCGGGTCAGGGCTCATTAATAATTGATGTGTGGTCAGTGATACGTGAGAAACACGAGAGATGAATCACGCTCTGAGCAGGAGCGTGTGGAATGATGAGCTCAGAAAAAACGAGTTTATTCTTGTTTTATAGCTTTTAAAATTAAAATATTAAAGCGATATTACACAATTCACCAATTAGAACACACCAGGAGCTAAATTCAGATGTTTTTGAACTGTTTGTGTGAAAATGAAATATTCGCGGCTGCCTATCTGAAATCACTGCCTCCGATCAGCGCGCACAGTGTCACAAGTTCAAAACAAACGAATTTATTCTTGTTTAAGAGCTTTTTCAAATAAAATATTGTCATAAATGCACACAATACACCCATTATAACACAACACGAGCTAAATGCAGGTGTTTGTGACCCGTTTAAGTGTGCAAGACTATTTGAAAGCGCGACTGGCAGAATAACATATATCTCTCGAGCTGCAGGATTCTGCCTTTCGTCGTAAGAACGAACACATCACGGACAAGATTATTTCAAAATACATAATAGCTTGGCTAATATAAACGAAAACAGCCACGTGAACATAAACTGTTGAGAAATAAATCTGAAGTGGATATACTGGATTTTAATATTAAGTGACCGCATATACCAGCTGCTTCTGTCTTCAATTTTAATCTATATAAAAAATTAAACTCATTCATCTTGGCGGCTTTTTTAATGTGTGTACGTATTTATTTATTATTTTGCTCTAACAAGAATTAATCTATATTTAATTAAATCAATTACATTTTATTTTACATTTGATTTGTCCATTTCTGCATCTAAACGCCTAAAAACCTAAAACATGCTCTATTATACTATTGTTAGCAATTTCTTTATCGTCCAATTTATCTGGTGTACACACTTTTATTTTCATAATAAACTCGTTTGTTAGATTATACACAGTTATAGTGGTCTATAATAAATATTGACAGGTTTTATTCAAGCTGTTTAGAATGATTGCCGTAGGCTAATTTTTTAAAATGTAAATCCAAAAAACAAAATAAAAAAATAAATAAAATAAAAAATAAATAAATAAAAAACACTGGAAAAGAATAACTTGTACTTTTTTATACATTTTGTATAGTTTCATAGTTTATGCATTATAGTTATAAAAACTAACAAATTTAGCCACTCACATAGAAATCTTAGGCCTTATCCTTTTCTGACAGTTTTAGGAATTTTTAAAAATCCTAAAAAACCTTATTTGTGCTGCAAATAATAATTTCAAACTAATTTAAAACTGACCTCTGACATCCTGTGACATGATATTTATTTGAATTTACATAATCTCATGGATGTAACAGTAAATCTGTTCAGCTCACAGATCAAGACTAAGCTGTAATGCAAGCAGAACTTTCACAAATGCTTGTAGGTCAATAAAATCATTACAAAACACTTACAAATCATTTAAGGGATTTGATAACACTGTAAAATAATGTCTAATTTGTTAACATTAGCAAATGCATTGATAACACTTTATAATAACTGCACTCATTAGTAAATAGTCAGTTCATGCTTCATAAAGCCTTGTCCCAATATTAATAGTCAGTAGTAAGCAGTTTATAAATACAGCTATAAATAGCTCATTTATTAAAAAGGAGAGTAAAGGGTCAGTTATCTTCCTATGAAAAATAAAAAAAATAAAAATAAACAAACAACAACACTGATTGATACAGAAATCAGAAATGTTATTGTGGATTTATGATAAACTCAGCCTGTAAATGAATTCATTCTCTTCCAAGAAGACACAAGTAGTTCACACCAAACTTTTTTTTAAATGAAGCCATATACTGAAGATGTTAAATTGCAAATGGGTTTAGGATACCTTAAATGGTGTGGCCATAGAGATTTATTAAAGTAACATAAAAAAAAATACAATAGTTATTTTACTATATCTTTAAAAATTTTAATTCCAACCCTCCTAATGTTTTATATACGTAGAAGTCATCATTTGAAGGAAGCACAGTAAGTTTCATAGCTTTATCATTTTCAAGAGCCAGCATAAAATTAAAACTATCATAACATATAAATCAAGCTTGCAATTCTTAGTACCAATAATGGCCACCAGATGGAGCTATAGGATCACTTTTAAATAATTATTGTAGAAACAAGTATGATTTAAATCATTTATAGAAATCTTTCAAAGAAAAATAATATGAATTGTATGTATTTTACTGATAAAATGACCCTCACTTTATTAGAATAACAAACTGAAGTATTGTGAACTGTATATTAAGAATAATTCTTTATAGGCTTTATGGACAGATAAGTTTTGAGTGACTCTTGAAGGATCAGCACCACATCCTCTTTTACCACTGTTTAAAGAATGTATCTTACAGTACAGGTGCGGATGAATTTTGGATAGCTTGAATGGTTTTGTCGTGGTGATTTTTTGAAACAACAGTAAAAAAGTAACCAGTAAATGTCTTTTATTTTTTTAAGTGCAGCTTCTAAACACTTCAAAAAAATGTACACATAGAAGACAAGTCATTCTGAGGAAATATGCATAGTTTCATGACTATACAACACTATATGGATGATAGAAAATTAAAAAACTATCATACATCTGATGTCACTCTGTCCCTCTGTCACAGTGGGTAATGTGTGTGTGTGTGTATGTGTGTGTGTGTGTGTGTGTGTGTGTGTGTGTGTGTGTGTGTGTGTGCGTGTGTGTGTTAAGTGAATTAGGTGTGAAACTATCAGGGAGCATTTAGTCTCCAGTGCCAACATTTTACAGAACTGCCACTTTCCTGGAGTCTCAGAATTACAATGTGTCAGGTTCTGAGAAATCAAAAATTCCAAAAAATGATTTAATTAGAATACCATGAAGTATTGTGAAATACTATATATTAAGACTTTATATATAGGCTTCATGAACAGATTAGAGTGACTCGTGAAGGACCAGCACCACCTCCTCTTGTCCAATGGTTTGAGGAATATATTTTCCAGAATCCGGGATTAAGATTTAGGAGCTCATTTTTATTCCACCTCCTTTCCTGAAAGTCTGTCTTGCAGAATTGACTAAAAATTAATCTTCACATTAATTCCTAATTATTTTGCAATTATTTTTGTCAGTTCTTCTTGACCTGTTTTTTTTCTTCTTCTTCTTTTCTGACCTCATGACCCAGTCAGCATTTTTGTACAATGGTCAAGTCTTAACTTATCAATTTCTGTATTGCATTTGTGTTTGATAGTTCTCATGGGTATTTCATAATTTTCGACTTTGAGTTAAAACAGTTTGAGTTAAAACTCTTTTTTATAGCACATTTCATCTGTAAAAGAAAACATGCCTAATGATTCTGCACACATGAATATAAGGAGTTTTTCTCTTCCAGCTTTCCTGGACTATTGTATAGCACTCATAAATGATTAAATAAAAAATAATGGTAGTTATTAAGATTGATATGGTTTGGAATTGGTAAAATGTGCTTGGAAAAAAACCACAATAAAACAATGTTTTAATGTTTAAGTTTGGAATATTAACTGACATGAATGAATGCTATATAAATATTGTTCATGTTAACATAATGTTTATAATTGAAATCTTATTGTAAAGTGTTACTAAATATATATATATATATATATATATATATATATATATATATATATATATATATATATATATATATATATATATATATATATATGTATATATATATATTGTTCTGTGAATGTGATTTTAAAGTCTAGATGATTTGGATTAACCCTTTAACCGCCATATCCTTTAAAACCTCACTGCCAAAGGGATATTGTGAATGCATGTGCCCACTGGACACAGTTTACCTGATGCCACCGGGGTGGTGATGGCATTGGTGGCTTGAGCCCGCCATCGCTGCTTGCAGCTATATTTATTATTATTATTATTATTATTATTATTATTATTATTTTTTTCCAACGTCTCGGGGGCTTTTGGGGCCCTTAACGTGCTTAAAAAGTCTTGAAAATTGGCACACAGATTGGAACCTGCGGCCATTAGGGCCGGGCAGAGACTGATACACGGGCGTGGCACAGGGGCTCTACAGCGCCCCCTGGAATATGGAGGGCCATATATCATACATTCTTGCTCGTAGACGAATGAAACTCGGTACACATATAAATCTCATCAATCCAAACAACTTTTGTATTGCATATCATAGGCTCCGCCCAACAGGAAGTTGGCTATTTAGGGTTTAGTATTCAAATTTTTCGTCAAAGTTGTGGGGGCTTTTGGGGTCCTTAACATACTCAAAAACTCTTGAAAATTTGCGCACACTTTGGAATCTGTGGCCTTTAGGAGCCTGCAGAGGCTGGGACCCGGGCGTGGCACAGGGGCTCTACGGCGCCCCCTGGAACACAGTCAGAAATGTTGATGTATAGCTCACACATACTTGCACATATTCATATGAAACTCAGTACACATATAGATCTCATCGTGCCGAACAACTTGCGTATTGCATGTCATAGGCTCCACCCAACAGGAAGTCAGCTATTTAGAGTTATGTAAAAAGCGCATGCTCTGGAATTTGAAATACTTGTCATAGGTTTTTTTCTCGATTGCCGCCAAACTTGGTCAACATGATCTCAAGACACTGGGGATGAAAAATTGCCAGGGGATTTTTGATATCTCGAACGGTTTGCTCGTGGCGAGGCGTTGAAATTATGGCGAGAAATGAGAAACAGGAAGTGTCTAATACCGTCCACATACATTTCCTGATTTTAATCAAACTTCATCAGATTATTCGTTGTATGATGTCGATCGCATATATGTGACTATTAGGAGTCAAAGTTATAGCGCCACCAACTGGCAGAAGGAAGTGTGTCATTTTCAAAATGATTTGAATTCAGCATCTTATTATTACTCGATTTGCTTCAAACTTCATCAGAATAATGTTAAAACACAGCCGATATAAATCTGCAAGGGGGATATTGATATCTAAAAAATTGTTGGCGTGGCAACATGTCAAACTGGAATACTTCTCAGGTGATTTTGAGGCAAATAACATACTTAGAATTTCACAAAACTCTGAACACACATCAGTATTTCTGATAGGAACTTAAATTGTGAATGGATTTTGGATAGCTTGAATGGTTTTGCCGTGGTGATTTTTTTAAATGACCTTACAAAGGGAATCATTATTGTATTTTTAAATTGCAGCTTCCAAACACGTCAAAGAATTTTTTCATACAGATGAAAAAGTCATTCTGAGGAAATATGCATAGTTTAACGACTTTACAACACTGTATGGATAACAGAAAATTAAAAAACTGTCAGACATCTCATCTCACTCTGTCCCTCTGTTTGAGTATATGTGCTTCAGACTTCCATTGTCTGAGAGAAATTGCGCCCCTACAGGTTCAATTCCCGAACTTTTACTTTCACTTTTAAATCGGTTAAAAATACAAACAAATACTTAGATTTAATTCACACTGACAAGCTAAACCAACATATCTGATTATTACCGGTTCAGGGCTCATGGATAAATTATTTCTGGCCAGAGATACGTGAGAAATAGGAGAGATGAATCACCGCTGTGATCACGAGCGTCTGGAGTAAAGAGCTCAGAGAAAACGAATTTATTCCTGTTTTAAAGCTTTTAAAAATAAATTATTACAGCGATATCACACAATCAACCAATTAGAACACACCAAGAGCTGAATTAAGATGTTTTTGAACTGTTTGTGTGAAAATGAAATATTTGCAGCTGCCTATCTGAAATCACGCCTCCGATCAGCGCGTACAGTGTCGAGCTCAAAACAAACGAATTTATTCTTGTTTAAGAGCTTTTTTAAATAAAATATTACCACAAATGCACACAATAAACCCATTGTAACACTACAAGAGCTAAATGCAGGTGTTTGTGACCTGTTTAAGTGTGCAAGACTATTTGAAAGCGCGACTGGCAGAATAACATATCTCTCGAGCTGCAGGTTTCTGTCTTTCGTCGTACGAACGAACACATCACGGACAAGATTATTTCAAAACACATAATAGCTTGGCGAATATAAACGAAAACAGCCACGTGAACATAAACTGGATCTACTGGATTTGAATATTAAAGTGACCACATTTACCACTTGCTTCTGTCTTCAATTTTAATCTATATAAAAAAGGAAACTCATTCGACTTGGCTGCTTTTTTAATGTGTGCGTATTTATTTATTTACCTTTTTATACATTTTGTATAATTTCATAGTTTGTGTATTACAATTATAAAAACAAAAATAAATTTAGCCACTCACATAGAAATAGCTTAGGCCTTAACCTTTTTCTGTCAGTTTTAGGGATTTTTAAAAATCCTAAAAAAAACTTATTTGTGCTGCAAATAATAATTTCAAACTCATTTGATACTGACCTATGACATCCTGTGACATTATATTTATTTGAATTTACATAATCTCATAGTTGTAACAGTAAATCTGTTCAGCTCACAGATCAATACTAAGCTGTAATACAAGCAGAACTTTCACAAATGCTTATGAGTCATTTAAGGATTTGATAACACTGTAAAATAATGTCTAATTTGTTAACATTAGCAAATTCATTGATAACACTTTATAATAACTGCACTCATTAGTAAATAGTCAGTTCATGCTTTATAAAGCCTTGTCCCAATATTAATAGTCAGTAGTAAGCAGTTTATAAATACAGCTATACATAGCTTGTCCTTGGTTTATAAGCACATTTATTAAAAAGGAGAGTAAAGGGTCAGTTATCTTCCTATGAAAAATAAAAGATAAAAATAAACAAACAACAACACAGATTGATACAGAACTCAGAAATTTTATTCTGGATTTATGATAAAATCAGCCTGTAAATGAATTCATACTCCTCCTCATACTACTCCATACTCCTTTTTCAACATGATGCCAATATACTGAGATGTTAAATTGTGAATGGGTTTAGGATAGCTTAAATGGTGTTGCCATAGAGATTTATTAAAGTAACATAAAAAATACAATAGTTATTTTACTATATCTTTAAAATTTTTCATTCTAACTCTTCATAATTTTTTATATAAGTAAAAGTCCTTATTTGAAGGAAGCACAGTAAGTTTCATAGCTTTATCATTTTCAAGAGCCAGCATAAAATTAAAACTATCATAACTTATAAATCAAGCTTGCAATTCTTAGTACCAATAATGGCCACCAGAGGGAGCTATAGGATTACTTTTAAATAATTATTGGAGAAACGAGTATGATTTAAATAATTTATAGAAATCTTTCAAATAAAATAATATGTATTTTAGGAATTTTACTGATAAAATGACCCTCACTTAATTAGAATAACAAGCTGAAGTATTGTGAACTGTATATTAAGAATAATTCTTTACAGGCTTTATGGACAGATACGTTTTAAGTGACTCTTGAAGGTTCAGCACCACATCCTCTTTTACCACTGTTTAAAGAATCAATCTTACAGAACAGGTGTGAATGAATTTTGGATAGCTTGAATGGTTTGTCGTGGTGATTTTTTGAAATAATAGTAAAAAAGGAACCAGTAAAAAAAAGTGCAGCTTCTAAACACTTCAAAAAAATGTACACATAGAAGACAAGTCATTCTGAGGAAATATGCATAGTTTCATGACTATACAACATTATATGGATGACAGAAAATTAAAAAACATACATCTGATGTCACTCTGTCCCTCTGTCACTGTGGTTAATGTGTGTGTGTGTGTGGGTGTGTGTGTGTGTTTGTGTGTGTTTTAAGTGAATTAGGTGTGAAACTATCAGTGAGCATTTAGTCTCCAGCGCCAACATTTTACAGAACTGCCACTTTCCTGGAGTCTCAGAATTACAATGTGTCAGGTTCTGAGAGATCTAAGATTCCAAAAAATGATTTAATTAGAATACCATGAAGTATTGTGAAATACTATATATTAAGACTTTATATATAGGCTTAATGAACAGATTAGAGTGACTCGTGAAGGACCAGCACCACCTCCTCTTGTCCGATGGTTTGAGGAATATATCTTCCAGAATCTGGGATTAAGATTTAGGAGCTCATTTTTATTCCACCTCCTTTCCTGAAAGTCTGTCTTGCAGAATTGACTAAAAATTAATCTTCACATTAATTCCTAATTCTTTTGCAATTCTTTTGTCAGTTCTTCTTGACCTGTTTTTCTCTTCCAGCTTTCCTGGACTATTGTATAGCACTCATAAATGATTAAATAAAAAATAATGGTAGTTATTAAGATTGATATGGTTTGGAATTGGTAAAATGTGCTTGGAAAAAAATCACAATAAAACAATGTTTTAATGTTTAAGTTTGGAATATTAACTGACATGAATGAATGCTATATAAATATTGTTCATGTTAACATAATGTTTATAAATGAAATCTTATTGTAAAGTGTTACTAAAGTTATATATATATATATATATATTGTTCTGTGAATGTGATTTTAAAGTCTAGATGATTCGGTTTAACCCTTTAACTGCCATATCAAGTTCAAGTTCTAGTTCAAGTTCAATTTATTTGTATAGCGCATTTACAACAGCCTCCTGGCTGACCAAAGTGCTTTAACATAAGAGCAAGAATATTACACATACATAAAAATAGACCAGACAAAAAATTTAAAACCACCCATTTCAAAATGTAGCATAACACAGTAGTCAGTACACTAAGGAAAATAAAAAAGTTTTTAGCAAAGATTTAAAAATAGACAAGGAAGGGGCCAGTCTGATCTCTAAAGGCAGGGTATTCCAGAGTCGTGGCCCAGCCACTGCAAATGCACGCTCCCCTCTACGCTCCCCTCTATCCTTTAAAACCTCACTGCCAGAGGGATATTGTGAATGCATGTGCCCGCTGGGCACAGTTTACCTGATGCCACCGGGGTGGTGATGGCATTGGTGGCTTGAGCCCGCCATCGCTGCTTGCAGCTATATTTATTATTATTAGGGCTCAAGCCCAAAGGGCGAGAGGCCTATTGTTTTCCTTAGGATTATTTTTTATTATTATTATTATTATTATTATTATTATTATTATTATTATTTTTTTTTTTTTCCAACGTCTCGGGGGCTTTTGGGGCCCTTAACGTGCTTAAAAAGTCTTGAAAATTGGCACACAGATTGGAACCTGCGGCCATTAGGGCCGGGCAGAGACTGATACACGGGCGTGGCACAGGGGCTCTACAGCGCCCCCTGGAATATGGAGGGCCATATATCATACATTCTTGCTCGTAGACGTATGAAACTCGGTACACATATAAATCTCATCAATCCAAACAACTTTTGTATTGCATATCATAGGCTCCGCCCAACAGGAAGTTGGCTATTTAGGGTTTAGTATTCAAATTTTTCGTCAAAGTTGTGGGGGCTTTTGGGGTCCTTAACATACTCAAAAACTCTTGAAAATTTGCGCACACTTTGGAATCTGTGGCCTTTAGGAGCCTGCAGAGGCTGGGACCCGGGCGTGGCACAGGGGCTCTACGGCGCCCCCTGGAACACAGTCAGAAATGTTGATGTATAGCTCACACATACTTGCACATATTCATATGAAACTCAGTACACATTTAGATCTCATCGTGCCGAACAACTTTCGTATTGCATGTCATAGGCTCCACCCAACAGGAAGTCAGCTATTTAGAGTTATGTAAAAAGCGCATGCTCTGGAATTTGAAATACTTGTCATAGGTTTTTTTCTCGATTGCCGCCAAACTCGGTCAACATGATCTCAAGACACTGGGGATGAAAAATTGCCAGGGGATTTTTGATATCTCAAACGGTTTGCTCGTGGCGAGGCGTTGAAATTATGGCGAGAAATTAGAAACAGGAAGTGTCTAATACCATCCACATACATTTCCTGATTTTAATCAAACTTCATCAGATTATTCGTTGTATGATGTCGATCGCATATATGTGACTATTAGGAGTCAAAGTTATAGCGCCACCAACTGGCAGAAGGAAGTGTGTCATTTTCAAAATGATTTGAATTCAGCATCTTATTATTACTCGATTTGCTTCAAACTTCATCAGAATAATGTTAAAACACAGCTGATATAAATCTGCAAGGGGGATATTGATATCTAAAAAATTGTTGCCGTGGCAACATGTCAAACTGGAATACTTCTCAGGTGATTTTGAGGCAAATAACATACTTAGAATTTCACAAAACTCTGAACACACATCAGTATTTCTGATAGGAACTTAAATTGTGAATGGATTTTGGATAGCTTGAATGGTTTTGCAGTGGTGATTTTTTTAAATGACCTTACAAAGGGAATCATTATTGTATTTTTAAATTGCAGCTTCCAAACACGTCAAAGAATTTTTTCATACAGATGAAAAAGTCATTCTGAGGAAATATGCATAGTTTCACGACTTTACAACACTGTATGGATAACAGAAAATAAAAAAAACTGTCAGACATCTCATCTCACTCTGTCCCTCTGTTTGAGTGTGTGTGCTTAGACTTCCATTGTCTGAGAGAAATAGCGCCCCTACAGGTTCAATTCCCGGACTTTTACTTTCACTTTTAAATCGGTTAAAAATACAAACAAATACTTAGATTTACTTCACACTGACAAGCTAAACCAACATATCTGATTATTACCGGTTCAGGGCTCATGGATAAATTATTTCTGGCCAGAGATACGTGAGAAATAGGAGAGATGAATCACCGCTGTGATCACGAGCGTCTGGAGTAAAGAGCTCAGAGAAAACGAATTTATTCCTGTTTTAAAGCTTTTAAAAATAAATTATTACAGCGATATCACACAATCAACCAATTAGAACACACCAAGAGCTAAATTCAGATGTTTTTGAACTGTTTGTGTGAAAACGAAATATTCGCGGCTGCCTAACTGAAATCACTGCCTCCGACCAGCGTGTACAGTGTCACTAGTTCAAAACAAACTAATTTGTTCTTGTTTAAGAGCTTTTTCAAATAAAATATTGCCATAAATGCACACAATACACCCATTATAACACAGCAAGCTAAATGCAGGTGTTTGTGACCCGTTTAAGTGTGCAAGACTATTTGAAAGCGCGACTGGCAGAATAACATGTATCTCTCGAGCTGCAGGGTTCTGCCTTTCATCGTACGAACGAGCACATCACGGACAAGATTATTTCAAAATACATAATAGCTTGGCGAATATAAACGAAAACAGCCACGTGAACATAAACTTTTGAGAAATAAATCTGAAGTGGATCTACTCGGTTTGAATATTAAGTGACCGCATTTACCTGCTTCTGTCTTCAATTTTAATCTATATATATAAAAAAGGAAACTCATTCGTCTTGGCTGCTTTTTTTAAATGTCTGTGCGTATTTATTTATTTACTTTTTTATACATTTTGTATAATTTCATAGTTTATGTATTATAATTATAAAAACATAAATACATTTAGCCACTTACATAGAAATATCTTAGGCCTTATCCTTTTCTGACAGTTTTAGGGATTTTTAAAAATCCTAAAAAACCTTATTTGTGCTGCAAATAATAATTTCAAACTCATTTGATACTGACCTATGACATCCTGTGACATGATATTTATTTGAATTTACATAATCTCATGGATGTAACAGTAAATCTGTTCAGCTCACAGATCAAGACTAAGCTGTAATGCAAGCAGAACTTTCACAAATGCTTATAGGTCAATAAAATCATTATTAAAAAAACTTATAAATCATTTAAGGGATTTGATAACACTGTAAAATAATGTCTAATTTGTTAACATTAGTAAATGCATTGGTAACACTTTATAATAACTGCACTCATTATATATGAGACACTGCACTCATATATATATGAAATTTGAACATGCACAATTATACAAAAATCACTTTTTAAAAACTACAACAAAAAAATTGTTTGGACTACAACAAGCATTTTCCGGGATTTGTGATATCACAAATATTGACGAATGGGATGTGAATTGGTTGAGCTGCACTAAAAAAAGGCAACGAGTGTGATATACACGTAGTTGACCATGAAGACTGGAAGAGAAAAAAATAACTATGAAGGAACTTTTCCTTTACTGATAAAATGAGCCAAAAAAGACATTTCACTCAGACTGAAAAAAAAAACAAAATTATTAGATCCTCATGAGAAATATTCAAAATTAGATCACTACAGTAATTACAAAGTAAAGACATGACCACTGGACAGCAAAATGCTTACTGGGTCAGAAGGGTCAGAAAGAAAAAAAAACAGATGGAGAAGAACAGAAACACCTAAATTGCTAAATAATTAAAGTTAAGAATTAGGTGTGACACTATAATGGAGCATTTAGTCTAGAGTGCCACCATTTTCCAGAACTGCAACTTTCCTGGACTCTCAGAATTACAATGTGTCAGGTTCTGAGAGATGTAAAAGATCCCAAAAAAAAGGACTTAATTAGAATAACATGATGTACTGTGGAATACTATATATTAAGAATTTATATATTGGCTTTATGAACTGAATATTTTGAGTGATTCTTGAAGGACTAGCATCCCCTCCTCTTGAACGATGGTTTGAGGAATATATCTTCCAGATAGTACCGCGACTCCCTATATGCAGAGTATGCAGTCTTCATAGGGCACCAACTTCCAGAGGGGACACCATCCCAGTTGCTAAAAAAAAAAAAAACATTCACCATTCTCCCATCCGCGCTCGCGATCACTCGCACCTCATGTTTGCGGCTCAATTTTTGAATTTTGGATGGACATCAGCCCGGGTAAAGGACATAAGCAATCAGGCACAGAGAAAAGAAAATTAGAGAAAGTAAAAAAAAAAAAAAAAAAAAAAAAAAAAACAGGCATAAATTTGGCTTGACATTGGACATTAGAGAGTCTCAAATTTAGGGACCGTCTCTAAAGTTATATGTGATCTTGTTATACACTTTTCTAACATCAGTAGCATTTGAAGAGTATGACTTACAGTCATAAAAACAACTGTAATTGTTCATCTACGTGACAGCTATAATGCACAATAAAATTAAATGTTTGATGTTTATTAAAACAAACTGTAAGTCATATGTAAATTATGCTACTTTTTCACATGGACTCAAAAGCAAATTTGAAGCTCAATAGCATTTGAGGAGAAAGACTTGCAGTCATAAAACAATTTTAATGTGTTAATTTAGGTGTCAGCTACAATGCACACCTTATACATTTTTTGTATATATTAAAATAAAGTAGGGATGCACCGAAATTTCGGCCACCGAAAATTTTCGGCCGAAAATGGCCTTTTCGGTTTTCGGCCGATAGACTTTTATCACCGAAACAACACGGCCGAAATGTTGTGATGACGCAAACAGAAACCGCGACCTGCACGTGCACCTGCATAGCAAAGACCACGAGCTCCCCGCGACATTCACTTAACACCAGTGAGAACTTTCTCTCTCTTCGTATTCCTTTATTCGCAGCACTAAAGCGTCTCCTAACAAAGAGATTAAGATGGACCACGAAGTAAAAACAAAGAAAAGTACAGTCTTATAGAGTCTGTTAGCACACGTCTCACTGAGATCTTTTCGGATCCTCTGCACTTCATCGCGAATGTGCTTGATCCGCGTTATAAAGACCATTACTTGGATGCGGAAATAAGGCAGCGCGCACGAGAAATGATCCAGGCCGCGCTGGATGCGGAGAACTCGTGTGGAGACGGAGAAGCGCCAAGTGCAGGAGACAGACAGATCAGAGCGCAGAAAAGACGCGTCTCTGCACCAGATGAGTGGCATGCACCATCGCTGTCTGATATGTTCAGTGGAAGTCTGCAAGAAAGTGCCTCAAATAATAATATTACGTTGGCTATTTTGTTCTTATACACACACACAAACATATATACATACATAATATCAGATTGTAGCCATATTTATGCTAGATTTTCTGCTAGATTTCTGCTTTAATTTGATAAAAAATGTTTATTTATGCCCTGTCCCTATTTAAATACACTCTCTCAAATATTTCTCAAATGTCAGGCAGATGACAAGCTCAACTGCTCAATAGCTAGATGGTTATCTGTCTGAAGTCCCCATCCCCAGAAGTGATAACAGTCTTGCCTACTGGAGAAGTAATGCACTTTCTAGTCCTACATAGAAAAATTTCAAATGCACTTCACCTAAATGCACTTTGTTTTTATGAGAGAACTGTTCATTTTAAAACCTTTCTGCAGGCCAGTAGGCCTGTACATTATTATTAAATATACACATGAGTGGGATACATTTTTAGTTTGAATTTTATTTTATACTGTGCATTGTTGCAATGTGCTTAATAAATATTTGCATCATTTGTAATTATGTATTTTTATGTTTTTTTTTTAAAATAAGTTATGTAATTGTAATTATCTTTGAAACTTTAATATTAATTTATGCAATTGCAATGTCTTAATTTTAGTAAAGTTAGTACACGGTCATAGCAATAAATGCAATGGTACTAATAATTGGCATAATTTCTTTCGGTGTTTCGGTTTCGGTTTTCGGCCTTGGTTTTCTCTTTTTCGGATTTCGGTTTCGGCCAAGAATTTTCATTTCGGTGCATCCCTAAAATAAAGTGTTACTAAAGTTATATATATTGTTCTGTGTATGTGATTTCAAAGTGTAGATGGGTCGGATTAACCCTTTAACTGCCGTATCCCTTAAAACTTGATTGCCAGAGGGTTACTGTAAATGCTTATGCCCGCTGGGCACAGTTTTCCCGATGCCACCGGGGTGGCGTTGCACTGACGGCTTGAGCCCGCCATCGCTGCTTGCAGCTATATTTATTATTATTTTTTTTTATTTTTTTATTTTTTTTTTTTTTCAACGTCTCGGGGGCTTTTGGGGCCCTTAACGTGCTTAAAAAGTCTTGAAAATTGGCACACAGATTGGAACCTGCGGCCATTAGGGCCGGGCAGAGACTGATACACGGGCGTGGCACAGGGGCTCTACAGCGCCCCCTGGAATATGGAGGGCCATACATCATACATTCTTGCTCGTAGACGTATGAAACTCGGTACACATATAAATCTCATCAATCCAAACAACTTTTGTATTGCATATCATAGGCTCCGCCCAACAGGAAGTTGGCTATTTAGGGTTTAGTATTCAAATTTTTCGTCAAAGTTGTGGGGGCTTTTAGGGTCCTTAACATACTCAAAAACTCTTGAAAATTTGCGCACACTTTGGAATTGGTGGCCTTTAGGAGCCTGCAGAGGCTGGGACCCGGGCGTGGCACAGGGGCTCTACGGCGCCCCCTGGAACACAGTCAGAAATGTTGATGTATAGCTCACACATACTTGCACATATTCATATGAAACTCAGTACACATATAGATCTCATCGTGCCGAACAACTTTCGTATTGCATGTCATAGGCTCCACCCAACAGGAAGTCAGCTATTTAGAGTTATGTAAAAAGCGCATGCTCTGGAATTTGAAATACTTGTCATAGGTTTTTTTCTCGATTGCCGCCAAACTCGGTCAACATGATCTCAAGACACTGGGGATGAAAAATTGCCAGGGGATTTTTGATATCTCAAACGGTTTGCTCGTGGCGAGGCGTTGAAATTATGGCGAGAATTGAGAAACAGGAAGTGTCTAATACCATCCACATACATTTCCTGATTTTAATCAAACTTCATCAGATTATTCGTTGTATGATGTCGATCGCATATATGTGACTATTAGGAGTCAAAGTTATAGCGCCACCAACTGGCAGAAGGAAGTGTGTCATTTTCAAAATGATTTGAATTCAGCATCTTATTATTACTCGATTTGCTTCAAACTTCATCAGAATAATGTTAAAACACAGCCGATATAAATCTGCAAGGGGGATATTGATATCTAAAAAATTGTTGGCGTGGCAACATGTCAAACTGGAATACTTCTCAGGTGATTTTGAGGCAAATAACATACTTAGAATTTCACAAAACTCTGAACACACATCAGTATTTCTGATAGGAACTTAAATTGTGAATGGATTTTGGATAGCTTGAATGATTTTGCCGTGGTGATTTTTTTAAATGACCTTACAAAGGGAATCATTATTGTATTTTTAAATTGCAGCTTCCAAACACGTCAAAGAATTTTTTCATACAAATGAAAAAGTCATTCTGAGGAAATATGCATAGTTTCACGACTTTACAACACTGTATGGATAACAGAAAATTAAAAAACTGTCAGACATCTCATCTCACTCTGTCCCTCTGTTTGAGTATATGTGCTTAGACTTCCATTGTCTGAGAGAAATTGCGCCCCTACAGGTGCAATTACCGGACTTTTACTTTCACTTTTAAATCGGTTAAAAATACAAATAAATACTTAGATTTAATTCACACTGACAAGCTAAACCAACATATCTGATTATTACCGGTTCAGGGCTCATGGATAAATTATTTCTGGCCAGAGATACGTGAGAAATAGGAGAGATGAATCACCGCTGTGACCACGAGCGTCTGGAGTAAAGAGCTCAGAAAAAAAACGAATTTATTCCTGTTTTAAAGCTTTTAAAAATAAATTATTACAGCGATATCACACAATCAACCAATAAGAACACACCAAGAGCTAAATTAAGATGTTTTTGAACTGTTTGTGTGAAAATGAAATATTTGTGGCTGCCTATCTGAAATCACGCCTCCGATCAGCGCGTACAGTGTCGAGCTCAAAACAAACGAATTTATTCTTGTTTAAGAGCTTTTTTAAATAAAATATTACCACAAATGCACACAATAGACCCATTGTAACACTACAAGAGGTAAATGCAGGTGTTTGTGACCTGTTTAAGTGTGCAAGACTATTTGAAAGCGCGACTGGCAGAATAACATATATCTCTTGAGCTGCAGGTTTCTGCCTTTCGTCGTACGAACGAACACATCACGGACAAGATTATTTCAAAACACATAATTGCTTGGCGAATATAAACGAAAACAGCCACGTGAACATAAACTGGATCTACTGGATTTGAATATTAAAGTGACCACATTTACCACTTGCTTCTGTCTTCAATTTTAATCTATATAAAAAAGGAAACTCATTCGACTTGGCTGCTTTTTTAATGTGTGCGTACTTATTTATTTACCTTTTTATACATTTTGTATAATTTCATAGTATGTGTATTACAATTATAAAAACAAAAATAAATTTAGCCACTCACATAGAAATAGCTTAGGCCTTAAAATTAGAAAAGAAAAGAAAAAAAAGAAAAGAAAAGGCCAAACCCAAGGTGCCAAATGTGCATTTAAATAATATGCAATATTATAGGAAACTTTCCTTTGTGTCCTTTAGTATTAGTCTCCCCATCTCCACGAGTGCAAATAAAGTGCTGATGCCACATACTGTAAAACTTGTTGGCACCGCTCTCATATGTAAGTCTGGAGCCCTGCAGTAAACAAAGCCATACATACAAGGAGCTTCATTTAAAGATTGGAGAAGTGGTGATTTTGTGGAAAACACAAAATAAACATCTACCTGGACATTAAGACAGTGTTCCTCAACATCCTCAAAATAAACACAAAAACTACCACACACACACACACCAGGAGCCCAACAAAATCTTTAGTTGGCCACTGTGAAGAATGTTTTTAAACAGAGCTTACAACCACTAGACTGTCTGCAAAATGTTTATTTCTTTAATACAACAGGCTCCATGCTTTATCTACCCCCTGCCTGTTATGGCTACCCCACTCGCTAGAAAGAACAGCAGCTTGCCATAAAACTTCAGTTTCAACACTTGGCTCACTCACTCAGTGCATCAGATGAACTTTTGCATGCTGGCCCAGAATCAGCTCCAGCCAAAGCTGCCTAATAAAGTGGACTAACTGAGACCCCACAAGGCTCTGAAAGACCCTCTAGTGGTTGATTGAAAAGAAGAAATAAGTAAGCTGCAGTTATAATGAGTTTCTAAACATGTAAAATTGTTTGTAACTACCTGGACTGTGAAACAAGAGTATAAAGATTATAATGGAAAGCAGTCTGGCCCGTAACATTCTTACCTTGTTTTTTGTGATTCCACTAACCGGTTTCATGTTCTGCCCAGCCCGGACCATGGACTTACATTCCACACAGGAGCCAATTGTTAACTGCTTGCCATTGTCAATTACCAGGGTCTGACTGACCCTTGGAGCATAGAGGAAAACAGGCAAGCGGTCAACGCGCACTGCCTTCAGTCCAAGAGGTCTCTTCTTCTCTTTCCTGCAGAAGAAGCAGATGAAAGTGTTGCATTTATACTGACGTGCCCAGGGGCTGCTGGAAGGGCCAGATTCTGAGCCCTGAGTCTCATGTTGCGTCCACTGGCCCAGCAGGTCATGATAGCACAGTGCACAGGCAGACACAAGGCCCGTGGCATCAGCAGGGCGGGCACGGGGAGCGGGAGGGTGGACAGTTAGAAAGGGAAAAAAGGGTTCTCTTTCCCCGCAACGCCCTGGAGGGTTAACATGAAGTTGATACTCGGTTCCTCCAGACAGCTCCTCCCCACACAAGTAACAGATGGAGGTGTGGCTTGTGGTTGTTGTGCCAGTCTGAGAAGGGGTCAACAGGGGTCTTCTGTGGGGGGATACCAACACACCTCCCCTTCCCATGGCCAGGTGGTATCTCTCAAGGAACGTGGGGACGGAAGTAATGAGTTCTTCGCTTAGACAGAGGCAGTACTCTGCCCAGATCCCTTCCAAGATGCTGTGACACGCGACACAGCAATGTACCCTTCCATTCCGCATTCTCTGAGCATTTGGAGGGCATGGTAGCAGATTTATGAATGGAAAATACATTGCACTGTGGGATTTACTTGCACCAACATGGGTGTATGCCATCCTGACCTCTCGACCACAGTCCTCTCCACATAGGTAGCAGGTCTCCCTGCGATTCTGTGGCATGGAGGGGACCGGATGGATTTTTGGGAGTCCATCCCCACATTCATTTATGGCAGGTGGAGAAAGAGGGGTTGCAGCACCTGTGTTGAGGGGCACCACATAGAGTCGCTGGAGAACAGGAACTGCTGCAAACTCGAACCCTTGCCACTGCTGCATGAGGGAGGAGTGGCAAGTGGTACACACCAGAGTGTATCCACCCAGGCTAAGGGGCACTGCATCAGGTGGTGGGGTATGGAGCCACAGAAAAGGGAAAAATGGTTCACTGGATGCTCTCTCCTGCTTTTGTACAAATACCCTGAACCGGCCTCCTTCTTGAAGCCTGCTTCCACAAATATAACAGGCACATTCATCTGAAGGAAAACTAGTGTGACATTTGGCTGCTTGGCTCCTCTCTACTTTTAAGTGAGATGATGCTGCGTGCTCTCTCTCGTCATCGCTGGTGATGTTAATATCGCAGCTGTCAGAATCACCGGTGGACGCCTGTATCCACTGCTTATCGCACGAAATGATGCCGTTATCCTGCAGCGGTGTGCGCACTGATGGACTGTCATACTGCTGGAGAGCCTTGGACACGGAAGAATGCGATGTATGGTTGGTGATTTTAGTCGCACGTCGATCTGATTTCGGTACGTCCTGACCTGTGTAAACTCTGGTAGGATATCGCAGTGACTCAGGACTGCTCTTAACACTCACTGTGTTCTTTCTGCTGCTTTCTCTGGATGCTTTATTAGACGCATGGAACCCTGTGGCATTATTGCTATTCATTACACACGCTGAAAAGTCCAATTCCTGTTCGGACAGGTCATTATCAGAGAATGAGGAAATGTCCGAATCATTGGCGTCGTAATTGCTAACGCTCATTCTCCTATCCAGATAGTACGTAATGTTCCGTAAGTCGCACTGGTATGGCCTCTTGAGCCAGTACATGCGCTTCTCGATCGGCGTCCTGTTGCGCTCGAATGAGTTCCACTGTTCGCGCAGGAAGCAGTGGCACACAGCGCATACCAGTGCGTCCCCGTCCGGACCGATCACCGGAGCCCCAGGAGCCGGGTCCTGGCCTTGCAGGAAAGGGAAAAACGGGGCATCCTTTTCTCGTTGGTATTTTACCTGTAGGCTCAGCTCGTTCCCCGGGGTTACCCCGCTCCCACAGACGAAGCAGTGGATGAAGAAGATCCCATTGCGCTCGGGTCTGCACACGCTGACAGACCGAGTGCTCTCCTCCCCGGGTAAAGCCGAAGCCATTCGCTGCTGCACCTTGGAGATCGGCGTAAGCTCCGGATCGTTCATAGTTCCATGCGTAATAGCTTCAGTTCATCACAAACACCGTAATTTCAAACCCAATAACATTCTTTGTGCGTTTTTTCACACATGTAGCGCCACTGATCCCGCGGAAAAACTCGCTCACTCCACAAACTTACTCGCTCCGGGGATTTGAGATTAGTGTGACCGTACGTGTAACAATCACAATCACACTGAGCAAACGTTTGGAGTCACATCCTCATAGGCGGCGGGGTAATCCGTGTGCTGTTAAGAGAGCAGAAAGTCTTACTGAAGTTGCTTGGAGAACTTTCCTCACACTGTGACTGTGAGACCACTGAACACAGAGCCATCTCTCTCTCTCTCTCTCTCTCTCTCTCTCTCAAGTATAAGTCAAACCGCCGGACCCTCAAGACACACAACTACACACACACCTGCTCAAGTCTTTATACTTCCACTGTTTTTTATGTCAGGTAAATGATATTTCCTCTCATCCTTACTCCCAAACACAACATGGGCAGAAGCTCTATATATAAATATAAACATGATTTGGTCAATTTATTAAAAATATATGAAAAATATATAATGAATCTAAACACTTGTAATTCACATTTAACTGAATGATTGAAGACACTGAATGGGCCGGAACAGTTGTAACACAACCCTCATTTATTTCTTTTTGTTTATATTTATTTTTTGCTAAATAAGATATTAGGCCTTCCTTTAAGTGAAAGACTGATATATTTTATTGTTAGGATTCATTCTTTTTTTTTTATTATTGAATTGTATTATTTTTGTAATTGTTTTATATTATTTTCTAGTTATTTTATTTTATTAATTGTTTTCAGTGCAATAGTCCTGTCGAATTACTTGAAAATGCCTATATCCAGAGTTCCAAGCCCTTCTCCTGGAGATTTACCTACAGTACACCTAGAAAATTCAGTCCCAATCCCGATCAAGCAAACCTCCCTATAATGCTCCACAAGATCTTATTTAGCTGATTTGAGTTGGACTTTGCAGAAAGGTAGATCTCTAGGAATAGGACTGAGAAGCCCTGGCCTGCATGAACACTCTGACAATAATGGCATGTGCATAAAAATTCAATATAATGGGAAATATAATTACACTAAATATTACATGATGCTTTACATGTAAATTAAACTCAAAACAAGAAGACCAAAACTGCATTTTTTTTTTCATTTTATTTTAACTTCACTCAAATACAAATGGAACTAATGTTCCAGTCATCCATATCGGTCTTTTTTTATATTTTCACCTTCCATTGGTTTGAGCACACTCTTCCAAGAGCTGTAGCTTCATTCAAGATGATATAGCTAATTCTGCATTTCTGAAAAATATGATAACACAGACAAATAAATAAATGGATAACTGAAAAATAAAAATAAAAATAACTGGAGATTTAAAGACCTGAAGTTCTGTCAGATAACACTTGATGGCGCTGATATGACTTTAAATATACATGGTGCAAACTGCATACCCTGTGTATACGTCATTCTTGGGGGGTATTGGACAAAAGCAAGATAAGGGATTAAGCTGGGATCTTCCAGTTATCCTGGCTGAATTTAGCCTTGACTCGGCTGAATGAAGGAAGGTCTACATTAAGTTACTATGGAGATTTACACTTTGCAGCTAGCCTGGTCTGAACAACCAGGTTAAAATTAATCCTAGTGATTTATAGGCTAGTTCCTCCCTAAATCCTACTAGATATTAATGTGTTTTAGTTACTTAGGTCCTGCATTAAAATACTAGATATACTGTCATTCATCTAAGTATGTGTACTGTTATTTTATTTATAATTTAAAACTGCTGTTCATTTCACTGTCACAGTTTTGATGAATATATTCAAGATTTAAAGTGTTTATTGTCATACACCCAGTGAGGAAAGCAGATTTTCCTGAGCAATTATTACTTTGCTGTCCACAATGAATGCCAATACAGTGCAAAAGAACTATACTATACAATATTAGAAATAGAATATAGACTATGTCTATATATCTGTATATGCAAGTATGGAGTAGAAATATACTGTTGAATGTCAGTATGCAGTATATATAGACTAAAGATTTGTGTGTTTCCTATTCACAATGGCTTGCCCTTTGTTGGATGATGTAGTTGATAAGGAAGTTTAGACGAGCATTCAGGCATTAAATGCACAGTTATAGGTAACACTGATGACTCCCCGCAATGTCTCAGCTCCCTGGGTTTAAATAAATGTAAGTATAATTACCTAACAATTTTTTGTTGTTGTTGTAATTTTTATTTATATTTAGATTGTTGCTGCTGACTTGAGCCAACCATTTTTTTCTCCTCTCCATGTCAGCGGGGAAGCCATACATTCGCACACCTTTCTCTGACCGAGTGGAGCATCACCATGCAGCACAGCAAACCATGGTGGAGACTATGCAAGGACAACATGAAAGAAAGGACACATACAAAATGCTTGGCATGCTATTAAATTTATTAGAAATGTATTCATGAATTGCTGTAAATAGTTAATTGCATTTATTTCAATAAAAATAAGAGAAATAAAGAAAAAATAATCTCGTAATAATGACATTTAAAATAACTGTTTTCTATTTTAAAATCTAATATACTCATGTGATGCCAAGCTGAATTTTCAGAATCATTACTTTTGAATAGCAGTGTACATGTTTGAAAATGAGTATGCCTGAATATATTGTGTATATGATTAAGTACATAATTATATTACTATATGTAATTGTAAGAATTGTAAACAATAAGCTTCATTTTACATTTACTTAGCATGCTAATTACTGCTGCTAACAGTATAGTGCAGTGCGAGCTGAAAATCAACTGTCACCAGCCTGTGTACTATCTGACATTAGTTAACATGAGATCAGTGAAAAAAAGAACAATATGTAACGTAAAAAGGCAAGGCAAGCCGTGTTTATACAACTAAACGTTAGCCTGAAATAAATTAATAAATTACATGAATCACGTGACAACCAAACATTTCAAACTTCCCTTGTCGCAACTCTCTCTCTCTCTATGGCTCTGCAAGATACTAGAAAAGGTGGTATCCTCACAATTATATTCAATACAGATAAAAAATTGATGATTATCATCACCAATATAAAGTATAACAACCTACACCTAGGTACAGGTTAACACCTGATGGCTTTTCTTCTGGGTGTTTGAATTACAACAAATGTGTTTTAGAAACACATGGTTATAACAGCCAGAGAAAAGACTAAGACAGAAATCAAGGGTCAAGAGCCCAACTAAAGCAAACACTGATCTCTAACATGGTTACTTCAAACAATAAATCAACATCTAAACCTTAGTTCATTCTCAATAAGATCTTCTGTAGACGTCTGACAGAAATAAAGTCAGTCTGGTTATTAATAAGTGGAGCTGGTGATGCTGTTTGTGGGGTTGTTTAATCAGATCTTGAGAGATTTCATGTATTTTATTTCAGTTGATTTAATCTAAGTCTGTGTCTGAAGTCAGTTGTAGTAGTTCTGGTGTTTCTCTTTTCTTCAGTGATTCTGTTTGTTAACAGCAGCTGTTCATCACTAATTCTCAATCAGCACTTAGTTAATCACTTAATTACTTAAATGCAAAGTTTTAAAACTTAAATGGTTTAAATCAAGGCAATCTGTTTACTCAAACGGTTTGAGTAAAGTTTACTTATCGGGTTTTACAGTGCAATTTCTTTTGTCTGTTTTCTTAATTGCAGAATATTTATCATGTGCATCCATTCCTTCGTGCTGTCTTTGCTGTAAACTGGTTTAAAGGGACAGAAGTGAGAGACTTATTTACCCTCATCTGATAAAACTGTTTTGAAAAAAAAAAAAAATTTACATTTAGAAATTTCTAGAATATATGTTTCGGTTTTTTTGTTAGAGTAAAAACTTTTCCAAAATAAAAAAGTAAGTGAAATTTTCACTTATTTTTCACAAAATCTTGAAGTGTTCCTGTAGCTCAGTGGTAGAACATTGCATTAGCAAGTGCAAGGTTGTGGGTTCAATTCCCCGGGGCCCGCGCGGGAGCCGAAAATAGTTAAGCTTAACTTCTCTTAACTTTTCCCATTCATTCTCTATGGTAGTGCTTAACACTACGGATGCGATATATTTGTGGCCACACGTAGATTTCCCGACGCTGTTTCGCCTCTTCCGTGGCGCGGAATTCAAACAGCGGATACTCATCTGTCAATCATTCGCTCTGAAGGAGAGGAGACGCGTTTTACGATCGGAGATTTCTTCACGAAATTGTTTTGTTTGAACAACATACGCTGCCAAACTCCCAACAAGCAGGTACAAGTGAATTCTGTGTTTCTTTTTAAAAAACTAAACTAAAAAAAACCGTATAATTAATTACTTATTATATTATCATATAATCATATTTATGATTAATTATAGCAACTGTTTTGAATTTTATGTGATTTTCAAGACTTTGGTGCAAAAAAAAAAAAAAAAAAAATATATAGGCCTATATATATATATATATATATATATATATATATATATATATATATATATATATATATTAGTGCTGTCAAAAATAGCGCGTTAACGCATTCGATTAATTTGAAATATTTAACGCGTTAAAAAAAATAACGCAATTAACGCGGTTGCAGTTTTTTTTTTATTTCCAGTTGTGGCCTATGTGTGTTCAACGTGCAAAGAAATATGGATAAGACCAAGGAAGGACTTTTAGACGGAAAGTTTCAGTATAAAACTCTGCCGGATTACTCTTCAGTCTGCCACAAGAAACATTACTCTTCATTTAGTCTGCCACAAGAAACAGCAACATTAAAATCATGAACTCAAATTTCATTGTTTAAAAAAAAAAACAATGACTGTAGCAGTGCGTAAATCAGACATTTCTGTAACGCTAACGTTAATAAGCTTAAACGAAAATAACGAAATAATTGTGTAGCGGAGTATTTTTTGTACACAGTGCAGCGAACTGTCAATCACTCCTGTACGCGTGCATCACTGTCCTCCTCAGCTGCAGCAACTTGCGCTCTCTCTCTTCATCAAGCTTTAAAACAAAAAGGGGACAAAAAGATAATATTGTCTTTGTGCATAGGCTATAGATTAATTAGATAAATGAATATCTAAATTTGTGCCTTGCCGTCTACGGTATTTTTTTAGAACTTAGAAAAAAGATGCTGCAGCCAATGAACAGCCAGCGGGGGCTGCAGGACGACTCAACCTCCGCAGACAGTTTTTAATGTTTATCAGACAATAAATACTCAAGATTTTGCTTTAGTATAACTCACAACGAGTTTCACACACCTTCTCCGGCCACGTTGAGTTGTTGACACTTACAGTAAGCGACACATGCGCTATTCACTTGTATAACTTAAGGGTGAATGGGTAATGTAGTTTCTGCTCTGGGTGGGATGAATTAGGAAGCTTGCATTGTGAAGGGCGCTCTGAAAATCGGCAGTGCAGGTAAAAGATTAAAACCTCTATTAAAACAGATGTCCAAATGAGCGTACCGGTACGCTACAAGCACGTTTTGGGCGTACGGAGAGGTGGCGCCGGTAAGCTCAAGAGCTATATTTGGAAGTGGCCGTACTGAGTACCTGTGTGTACTGGCCCACTTAAAGCACTGGCAATGACTATACTTTGGAATTTTGGAATTATGAATAATTAATAATTATTATATGATGCAGTCACATGTGTAGCAATATTTGTTAGTCTGTTTGTTGATTCAGGGTTAGCAGCATCATCTGAGGTCCTCTGAGGGTCAGCATCATCTCTTCTCAGGTGTTCTGGATCCAGACTGGAGCTTGTGTAAATCCCGTGGCAAAACATAGAAACAAATAGAGACATCATTAGCATAGCTGCTGATCCATCAAAGTAAAATGAATTAGTTTAACCAAAGATAAAGAATAATAATGCACTCACAATTTAAGAGATATATTATTTGAAAGCTTGGCGAAAGAGATGTGTTTTTAATCTAGATTTAAACAGAGACAGTGTGTCTGAACCCCGAACATTATCAGGAAGTCTATATATTTGAATATATACTGTATTTTATATCTCTGATGTGCAGCTGAATGGTCAGCATCATTCCTCCAGTCTTCAGTGTCACATGATCTTCAGAAATCAGAATAATATGATGGTTTACTGCTCAAATCTACTCAAATCTTACTATATATATGTGTATATATGTATTTTTTTTTTAATTTTCATCATCAACATTTTTCATCTTTATCATCACTTTTAATCAATTTAAATCATCCTTGCTAAAAAAAAAAGGCATTAATGTCTGTCATTTCTTTCCACCCAAAAGAATGGTATAATCTATATTGTTAAGAAAGCTTTTTATTTCAAATAAATGCAGATCTTTCTATTTAAAGAATCCCTGGGGGATTGTTTTTCTTGAGCAGTAAATCATATTCTGATTTCTGAAGATTATGTGACACTGAAGACTGGAGTAATGATGTTGAAAATACAGCTGCACATCACAGAAATAAAATACATTTTACTATATATTCAAATAGAAAGCAGTTATTTTAACTAGTAAAAATATTTCAACAATATAATTGCTTTTACTGTATTTTGGATCAAATAAAGGCAGGCTTGGTGAGAATTAAAAATCTTACTGTTCAAAAACATTTAACTGGTAGTGTTATATTTTTTTTCTGTGTTCTCCACAACTTTAGATTTTATTATTGTTGTTGTTGTTGAATCTATACATTTAAATAGTTTCATGTATTTCAATTTGTTAATTAAAATACCATAAGCATTTGGCCTTGTTTGAACTGTATTGAACTGCGTGTTAAGTTTTTTTTAATTTATTGATTAAAACATGTATACATGTTGTTGATTTTCTTTTTTTATTGATATTACATTTTATTGACTTGCTCAGATATGTAAACACTGAATGTTATAACTGTTACTATTAAACATAAAAAATTATTTAATGTAAAACATTTTTATTGTTTTTCTGTTCTCCACATCTTTATTTGTATTATATTTGTAGGTGTTGTTTAATAATCTATGATTATTTTATGTATATTTATTATTATATATTTTGGTTAATTTTTATTTTCATTTTTAAGTATATTACTCTATTATAAATAAAATGAAAAACTTACTTTTTGTGAGTTTTTGTTTTATTTTATATATATGGGTTTTCTGTGCACAGTTATACAAATATAAATAGATGTCTCTTTAAAAATAAAGCCCTGAACCATTATCAAAATGTTATTTTTAATTATTCAAAATTTTCTATATTAAAAATAACTATTCCCTATTATAATGTACATGTTTATTAAGATTGTTGCACATTTTGTACATCGTACAAAAAACAGTTATTACAAGATTTATTTTATCTGTTCACAAAGTTTGTTTATTATATGTTAATCATAATTAAAGTGTATCTAGATGAAAACGAATATGAACTCATTTTATAGTATTTGTGGCCGAGACGGGATTCGAACCTCTAATTCTGTGTATTTTACTCGTCCCGCCTCCCTGCACTTTTCTTCGTTTCTATTGGCTAGTCAACGCTCTACAACTATCCCGACTGGCCAACACATGATAGGTGAAAATTGTTAGCCTGAATGCACTGTAAGTTGCTTTGGACAAAAGTGTCTGCTAAATAAATTAATTTAATATTATTTAATTAAATTTTACTCAATAAAATGTACTTATTATTATTATTTTTTTTTTTTTTACTTAACTTAGTTAAGTAGATTTACTTAATTTCCAAATGTGTTAAATTTACTTGAAAAATGCTTGTGCAAAAACTTGCCAAATAAAAATTAAGTAAATTTACTTATTACTTTTTTCAGTGTATGGAGTACTTCAAGGCTCAGTACTAGGGCCACTACTCTTCACGCTTTATATGTTACCCTTGGGAGATATCATCAGGCAACATGGTGTTAGCTTTAACTATTATGCTGATGATACTCAGCTCTATATTTCTTCGCGGCCCGGTGAAACACACCAATTTGAAAAACTAATGAAAGGCATAGTCGATATAAAAAACTGGATGACGAGTAATTTCTTACTGCTAAATTCTGAAAAAAAAAAAAAACAGAGGTGTTAATTATAGGACTTAAAAACTCTGCTTGTAATAACCTAGAACACTGTCTAAGACTTGATGGTTGCTCTGTCAATTCTTCGTCATCAATTAGGAACCTAGGTGTGCTATTTGATCGCAATCTTTCCTTAGAAAGCCACGTTTCTAGCATTTGTAAAACTGCATTTTTCCATCTCAAAAATATATCTAAATTATGGCCTGCTCTCAATGTCAGATTATTGTAATGCTTTATTAGGTGGTTGTTCTGCACGCTTAGTAAACAAACTACAGCTAGTCCAAAATGCAGCAGCAAGAGTTCTTACTAGAACCAGGGAGTATGACAATATTAGCCCGGTCCTGTCAACACTGCACTGGCTCCCTATCAAACATCGTATAGATTTTAAAGTATTGCTTATTACTTATAAAGCCCTGAATGGTTTAGCACCTCAGTATTTGAGTGAGCTCCTTTTACATTATAATCCTCTACGTCCGCTACATTCTCAAAACTCAGGCAATTTGATAATACCTAAAATATCAAAATCAACTTCGGGCAGCAGATCCTTTTTCTGTTTGGCGCCTAAACTCTGGAATAACCTACCTAACATTGTTCGGGAGGCAGACAGTTTAAATCTAGATTAAAGACCCATCTCTTTAACCTGGCTTACACATAACATACTAATATGCTTTTAATATCCAAATCCGTTAAAGGAGAACAAGAACGTGGTGGTCTTCTGCTCCACCCTGGGGGACTCTCGCCCTGACTACACGGTTGTGGTGGTCTTCTGCCCCGCCCTGGAGGACTCTGGCCTCGACCACAAGGATGTGGTGGTCTTCTGCTCCGCCCTGGAAGGCTTCATGTTGTTTTTGCTTTTTGTTTTTGTGTTCACTCCTGTCCCTGTTCCTCTCTGTTAGTCTGGCCCTCCGTCCCTCCCCCTGAGCCTCCACCTGTCCGCCTCCCTCCTGGTCTCTGTTTTGTGTCTGTCGTGGAGCGTCTGGGAGCCGCTCCTTAGAGGGGGTGGGGTACTGTCACAGTGTCTGGGTTGTGTTCCCTGGGTTTCCACTAGGTGTCCTCCTTTCCCACGGTGTCTGGCACTTTATTAACTGTATGTTCCTTTATTTGGTCACCTTCTTCCCTGTTTGAGTTAATTGATTATTCCCCACCTGTCTCCAGTTCCCTCATCACCTTCTGTGTATTTATACCCGGTCTGTCTGAGTATGGGTCATGGAGTCCTTGTCTTATATTAATGCTATTCCGTAGTCTTGCTCTCCTAGTGTGTACTTGTCTGTTTTCTTGTTTATTTGGATACTCTGGTTTTGACCCTGCCTGGACTGTTTACCCCTATGGATTTGCCCTTTAATAAAATCTCATACCTGCACTTGGATCTCTCCTCGTTTCCTGTATCACTGAACGTGATAGAAGGACTCTGTCACACACGAGATCCAGCGGTATGTCGATGAATGTTTCCTCCCCAGCCACCGAGCGGTAGAGAAGCAATCGATTTGAGGGATCCCGCCTGGTCGTGTTTCGCGGGACCAGGGGAGGTCGCCGAGGAGGAGGTGGGCGAGAGGAGGCTCAGCATCCCATAGTATGCATACTGCACTCCAGAAGATCAGTGCTGACCCGACACTGCTCATGAAGATTCTTGGTGACTTGTACTTGTACATGAAGATCATTGGTGACTTGTATTTGCTCATGAAGATCAATGGTGACTTGACTTTGTTCATGAAGATCACCAGTCACTTGACTCAGTCCTAGAAGATTACCCGTGACTTGACTCTGTCCTTGAAAATCACCAGTGACTTGACTCAGTCCTTGAAGATCACCAGTGACTTGACTTGACTCTGAAAGGTCAACAGTGACCAGCCTTGTCTCTGGAAAGTCCATGGTACCTAACCCTGGCTCTGGAAGGTCATCAGTGACTAGCCCTGACTCTGGAAGGTCAGCGGTGACTCGGGGCTCATGTGGGAGGGACCAGAGCCGCAGTCTCACCATGGCGGATAGAGAAAGCCAGCGCCACTGCCCATGATGGCTGCAGGTCCAGCGCCACAGCACAAGATGGCCGCCAACCCAGCGCCGCTGCGGTGCATGGCCACCAACCCCGCATCACGAGGCAAGATGGAAGCCAGCCTCACACCACCGTACAAGATTGCCACCAGCTCAGCGCCCCGAGGCAATATGGCTGCCAACCCAGCACCACGAAGCAAGACGGCCGCCAGCCCAGCGCCACAGCACAAGATGGCTGCCAACCCAGCACCACGAGGCAATATGGACGCCAGCACAACGCCACAGCACAAAGTGGTCACCAGTCCAGCACCACGGTGCAAGATGGTTGCCAGCCCAAGATGGCCGCTGACACATTTCTTGTTACTTCGCTATGCTGTAAAAGATCCTAGAGATTCCCAAACCGGTTCACGTCATGGCTGCTGAGCCATCGCCACAGCCCAAGATGGCCGCCAGCCCAGCTCCACAGCACCGGGTGGTCACCAGCCCAGCACCACAGCACAAGATGGTCGCTAACCCAGCGCCAATATACAAGATGGTTGCCGGCCCAGCACCACAACCCAAGAGGGCCCCCTGTCCAGAGTCATGGCTCAAGATGGCTGCTTGCCCAGCGCCGCTGCACAAGATGACAGTCACAGCTGACCCTCTGGAGTCGAGTCAGGTTCCAGTTGACCCTCCAGAGTCAAGTCAAGTTCCAGTGAACTCTCCAGAGTCGAGTCAGGTTCCAGTTGACCCTCCAGAGTCGAGTCAGGTTACAGTTGATCCTCCAGAGTCAGGGCTAGTCACCGCTGACCATCCAGAGTCAGGGCTAGTCACCGCTGATCTTCCAGAGTCAGGACTAGTCACCGATGACCTTCCAGAGCCAGGGCTAGTCACTGATGATTTTCCAGAGTCAGGGCTAGTCACCGCTGATCTTCCAGAGTCAGGGCTAGTCACCGCTGACCTTCCAGAGTCAGGGCTAGTCACTGATGACCTTCCAGAGCCAGGGTTAGGTACCATGGACTTTCCAGAGACAAGGCTGGTCACTGTTGACCTTTCAGAGTCAAGTCAAGTCACTGGTGATCTTCAAGGACTGAGTCAAGTCACTGGTGATTTTCAAGGACAGAGTCAAGTCACGGGTAATCTTCTAGGACTGAGTCAAGTCACTGGTGATCTTCATGAACAAAGGCAAGTCACCATTGATCTTCATGAGCAAATACAAGTCACCAATGATCTTCATGTACAAGTACAAATCTTCATGAGCAGTGTCGGGTCAGCACTGATCTTCTGGAGTCCAGTATGCATACTATGGGATTGCCAGATTGTCGTCCTCCCGTTGGTCGGACCACACAGTTGTGGTGGTCTTCCGCTCCGCCCTGGAGGACTCAGGCTTCAACCACAAGAACGTGGTGGTCTTCTGCTCCGCCCTGGGGGACTCTCGCCCTGACTATACGGTTGTGGTGGTTTTCTGCCCCGCCCTGGAGGACTCTGGCCTCGACCACAAGGATGTGGTGGTCTTCTGCTCCGCCCTGGAGGGCTTCATGTTGTTTTTGCTTTTTGTTTTTGTGTCCACTCCTGTCCCTGTTCCCCTCTGTTAGTCTGGCCCTCCGTCCCTCCCCCTGAGCCTCCACCTGTCCGCATTCCTCTGGGGGATTGCAAGACCACAGGAAACAGATGATTCTTCTGCACAATCTGTCTTTGCTGCAGCCTGGAATTGAACTACTGGTTTCGTCTGGTCAGAGGAGAACTGGCCCCCCACCTGAGCCTGGTTTCTCCCAAGGTTTTTTTTCTCCATTCTGTCACCGATGGAGTTTCGGTTCCTTGCCGCTGTCACCTCTGGCTTGCTTAGTTGGGGTCACTTCATCTACAGCGATATTGTTGAACTTGATTGCAAATAAATGCACAGACACTATTTAACTGAACAGAGATGACATCACTGAATTCACTGATGAACTGCCTTTAACTATCATTTTGCATTATTGACACACTGTTTTCCTAATAAATGCTGTTCAGTTGCTTTGACACAATGTATTTTGTTTAAAGCGCTATATAAATAAAGGTGACTTGACTTGACTTTCAGCAAAGGTTCAATGTTGGCCACAGCACTTGAAAGTGAGACTTATTTTAATTTTTTATTTTTTTACGTATGAAGTCTATAAAGCTCATCATACAATAGATTTAACAAATTATACTAATGTGAAAACATGGTGCATAATTGCAAAGCAGCAACTCCAGGATCAAAATGGAGGAGTGTCAGCAGAAGATGAATACTAAAAAAATTACTTTATTAACAGCACAAAATACGAAAGATATGTCCAGTATCTTCTATGTAAAATAAAAAATCACATTCAGGGCCTCCACCACCATGTTTTAGAACTCCTTAACTGTGATCAAGAACTTTTTTTTAAAGAAGAACAATGAACAAACTCATCAGCTTGTGCATCTTGTGGAACCTTGTAAAGAAAAATGCAACAAATGGATAGAGTACAGTATGTGGGATGTGGCCAGTGCTGGTCGATATGATTTGTGTAAAACAAGAATGCATTCTACAAACTAAGGTAAAACAGCTGATATACCCAGTCAGGTCTTGAATGATGGTGCATTTAATTGGCATCCAATGATCAGCTAGGCCAGTACTTGCCATTTAACCACACAACATCGCCATAAGAGACATGGCAGGGTGGTAGCCATTAACAGGCTTTTATTAAGACACTTAGACAGATTCAATGAAGTTGGTGGTTATATCCAACCCTTATTATTTATTATTTTGGAATTTAATTTATGTTTTATCTTTGCTGTTTCAATAAACCATATAATTTGAATATTTCAGCAGGGCATCTTGCTTTATTCATTTTTTATTTATTAATTTATTAAATAACCGAACTTCAACAACATAAGGGCAAATCCCTTTAGCACTGATTACCCTTTGTTGATCAGGATATTCAATAGGATATTAATAGCTGCCTGGAAAAACACTGCATGGGATTGGCAACAAAATTAGGCCTAAATAGGCTATAATTTTGTAGTTGTTGTTGTTACTGTTACCCAAACAATAAAGCCACTTGAATCTTATGTTTACCAGTCCAATATTTTTGAAAAATAACAGTGAAAAAAATACAGAGGTGTTTTAAAATATGTAATAAAATAAAACGTCCTCTCCTTGGTTCAACTTGAGCTCATGTCTAACTATATTTTATATTTCACCTGGTTCATACTGTGTGAAGAACTTTTAAAATATTTTTTTTTAACGAGACCAGAAAAGGCAAAACATGTAATAGGACATAAACGTCATCGTGGCAATATACAGTAGGTGGCAGTAATGCTCTAAAGCAGCAAACGGCCATTTAACAAGAAGAAGAACGTATTAACGAGAGATGTGTTTATCATAATATTGTTAACCGTAATAGACAATACGGTTATAAATTCGCTACCGTTTAATACAACATATATGTATATTTGTTATGTACGAGTGTGAAGCGATATAAGTCAATGTTGCAGGTAAGATTATGTTAACTTACATTTCATTTTTAAATATTCTTAGTAGCTGCACTGCATGCTTTCAGTTTTAAGGGATTAGGATTAGGTTTCTACCACGGTGTGCGTTCGAATTGTTCCTTCAAGAATGTTTTTTCTTCTTCGTTTTTTGACTGTTGTGATCATTGATGATGGTTTGTTTAGATATTAATTTATAATCATTCTCTGCTGACTGAATACAGAAATCTTCGAATCAGATTATGGTCTATAATTAAATTAAAATACTTATTTTAGATATTATAGATATATTATATTATATTAACATATATTACATTGTATTATAACATTATACATTTGTTTAAAATTTATTTATTTAAAATATAAATATTTACACTTATTGCCATTTTAATACAGGACAGTGGACCTTCAGGACCAGACTTGAAGAACCATCCAGTGGGATGACCGAGTTTGTGTAGTTTTGATTTACTTTATTTAAAACCTCCTGTCTAAGATCTCCAGTCTTAGGCCATAGGTTGTGTAAACAATGTTGAGGTGGTTTTCAGCAGATGAGTCCAGCTCTGCGCATGGAGTAAGTATTACACATGCTTTTGTTTAAATATCTCATAATGAGGATTGTTTTTCTGTGATGCATGATTATAAGTCAGCCTTATATATGATTAGTGTGGGAATGTCTAGGAGTGAAGAGGGTCTTTTAATTTGAAATAATTGCAAATATGTCAGCATATTTATTTTGTGAGCAACAAGTTACTTGGTTATAGCAAAATAAAACTCTTCAAGATAATACGAGAACCCTCACCCCGTTACGTAGCTCAAATCATAAATGTTTATCAGCATTAATAGATCTTTGCTTTTCTCAGGCTCCTGTCTCCCCGCAGGTGGACATGGGCAGCGAAATGAGAGTTGCTGAGATCACTGAGCAGCTAACACAGATGGAGGAACTTGTGGCCAAACTAAAAGAGTTGATAAGGGAAAAGGATGCAGCACTCAGCAGTAAAGATAACCAAGCTAAGGTATTTTACAGTTTACAAATATGCTCAAATGGTCAATTATGCTTTTTTCTCTCTTTCTTTTTACATTTTGTTTATTATAAAATGCATTAAAATGTTAACATGCATTCAAACATTCTTATTACATCACTATTATATATATCATTATTTATGGCAAACGTTTATTCATGTATTTTCTCTTCCCAAATTCTCAATTACATTTTTATTTTTATACATTCAAATTTTTTGCAAATCAGATATTACTGTTCCTATCCACCTTTTTCTGAACACGGAAGTCTTGCCTGACCGGAACTGTGCTTTATATTTCTGGTGTTTCTAGTCAATTACCATATGCTAAGAGACGATAATATAATGTTGAACCTATGAAAATGGTTGTAAAAAGAACATGGCACCATAGTTTCATCACTTTACAGTGTCATTTTACTCTTTTTGAAGTAACTTGTCCGTCATAGTTTAATGAGTGCATAGTAACGTGAAGCGTCCAACGGTTAGCTGTATTGAAAACAGATGAGGGCACATATCATAAATACAGCTTGATTGGGTTGAAGTTTGTGGGATTTTGTCCACAAAATGATAAGAGCACACACAGTAACTTAAGCGCTGCAAGCCATGCAACAGCAGCACAGCTTAACCCTGTGCATATTTTTATATGCAGTTAAATTGAAAAAGTTTCAGTTTAGTCAGTGTTTTTTTACCCCATTTTAACTTGGGTTTCTATGGAGATGAGAAAGTACCCAAGCAGAAGTTGGATGTGGATGTTGAATGTGTGTACACTTTATGGAGATAAATGTTATAGCCTCCCTAATAAAGCCTAGCGACGCCCCTGCTTCTTGTGTACTTTTCGGAGAACCAGGACAAATATTTCTATTGATAGCTCAGGCATTTATGAGGAACTGAAATGAGGCACCGAAATCTGCGTTCTTATTCTGTTTGGTGCATACCGGTTCCATAGGTGCCAGTGCCATATTGGTTCCCGGTTTCAATACCCAACCCTACATGGTACTGCTTATTGGTTACTCAGGAAAAAGTTGGACAGTGCATCCATACACATAGTCTTGTCTTATGTGTTTCTGTCTTTATCTGACCTAGCAATTAAATTGTAAAACTGCACACCATCATAATTTTGTGATTGTGTAGAACATAAAATTAACTTTCCGATATTTTACAACCTTGCTTTGGAATGTGGGGAGAAGACATGAGACTAGAGATAGAGGCTTTGTCCAGCCCTCTCAAAGTGCATAGCAGGATATAAAACATTTATCTTTGAAATGCAATTAAACGTGGCTTACTTCCAAACTTTTGTGTAATTTCTATTTCTTTCCATGTTCTTGGAAATGTTCTATTTCTTTCCATGTTCTTATTGCACTTTTACAAGTCTGCCTTATGCATGCTGACAGTATTGCTCATTGTGCTTTGTTTAGGGAGCAGATGTCATGTGACACATGACGTGGCACTCCATAAAAATGATGTCCTCTTAACATAAGTAACTTAAATATCAGCCATTTACCCATGCAGTTTTATGCTTGACCACTATTTGCACAGATTGAAAAAGCGTTGTTATTTAAAAGCAAATCATAATCAAAAATTGAATGTAGTTTTGTTTTTGTACTGTCTATTAAAAGCTGTTTAACACAGCATTTTTATGACACTTTTTTAAAATATTTTTTTTACGGGGTGAGAAAATAAAAACAACTTGAACAGAAAGAAACAGGGAAAAAAAGGAGTAATAATGAAAATAACAAAATAAATACTCCTTAATACATGGAATTATAATAAAAAAATCATAACTCCATTTCCTTGGTTCTTATTATAGTATGTAGCTTCATTTGTGAATGGTGTCTATATGTTTGTGCACACATAAGGGAATAATTACATTATATAGTCAGTCCCTATTGCTTTGAGTTCTCAGAGTTGATTAATAAAGTTGTTTGTTTGGTAGGAGCTGACAGAACAAATGCAGCGCTTGCAGGGTGAGAAAGAAAACTTTCAGGCAAAGCTGGAGGCAGAACGTCACATTACTCGGGCTCGGATCAAGGATCTACTGGAGAAACATGAAGCAGAGTTGCTCAGTGCTGCTAATAAACATGAGACTGAGTTGTCAGAGAAGGAGCAGGCCTTACGCAGACAGCTTGAGACCCTTCAGCGCTCTATATCACAGCCCGCAGATGCATCAGCAAACCAATCTACTTGCATCACAGCTCAGAGAGTCACAGAGCTGCAAGGTAGAAAATCATGTCAATTGTTTAAAGAATTCTGTCTGCAGTTTGACCTTCCTTTCTCAAATTAAATCCGTGTTGTTTAAGCACCTGTTATGGCAACTGAATAAAAAAAAAAAAGGGGACATATGATGTGATATCAAGTTTTCCTTTCTCTTTGGAGTGTTACAAGCTGTTCATGAATAGATAAGATCCCTAAATGCTAAGACTAAAGTCTCAAACCTAAAGACATATTCTTCAAGAAAGTTAAAACTCATCCACGCCCTCCTAAACCGCCTTGTTCAGACATGTTCCCACATGTCTACGTCACAATGTGGGAAAATTTGCATAACACCACCCAAATGTTCACACAAAAAAAAAGCTGCCACCGCTGCCCCCATGTTGTGAAGACGCTGTATATTTTATTGCGAAAAAGAAAATACTTTGTTTGGCCTTTCAAAAGAGGACACGCCTAGAAATCAGTGGTTAAGTTGTATGTACAACACTGTTCCAGAACAGTTCAAACCAAATATTCAGATGTGTGCAGCACATTTTATGGAGGACTGTTTCCTGATCCTGGGAGAGTATGTTAGACTACAATGCCGGCTGTTCTGACTCACAGCCTGTAAGTACGTTTACATATTACACATAATAATTTTTCCACTGTTGATTCATACTTGAGTTTTGAGCAGTGTAGAGTAGCACTTGTTGTTTGTCGTTTCTCCAATCACAAATGCAGATATGGTTTTGTTTACGCTGTGAAATGTAATGCAACGAATGAACTGTGTAAGTCATTATAATACGTAATTATGTCGCAACTGGATGCAACAAATGCCTAGTTTATAATGGGTCTTAATGTTTTTGTCTCGTCGAACCTATCATGACATTCTGGTAAGGGGCGTAACATTTCCGTCACACACTAGAGGGATTCAGCTAATCACAACACACTGGATAGCTGGCCAATCAGAGCATATCTCACTTTTCAGATCAATGAGCTTTGTATAAATCAATGTGTTTCAGAAAGGCGGGGCGTAGAGAAGAAACAATAATGTACAGTATGTGTTTTTTAACCTTAAACCGCATACATACAGTAGGTGGAAAACCTAAATGGACATTACCGCCGCGTGTACCACCGCCGCGGTGTTGCAGCGTTAACTGTATTTCAGTCGCATGTTAAAATCATTCATGAAAATACCGCCAGGTGGTGCAAAGGAATGGATTGCGAAATTAATATTATTGTAAAATGAGATAAAAGGAGGAGGTAAAATAACAATAACATTATGATATAACATTGTAACATCTTTAAAAAATATTAAACCATTTACAGTGAGTTAATTTCAAAACGTAGGATAGTCTTAGGCTACAGGCTACTCATCAAAAATTTAAAGAAGACCTTTACACAAAGGATCATATGCATGCTATTGTTATTAAACAGTAAATAAATATAAGGGCTACATTTATGTTATGTTTTATATATATATATATATATATATATATATATATATATATATATATATATATATATATATATATATATATATATATACATACAGTACAGACCAAAAGTCTGGACACACCTTCTCATTCAAAGAGTTTTCTTTATTTTCATGACTATGAAAATTGTAGAGTCACACTGAAGGCATCAAGGGCTATTTGACCAAGAAGGAGAGTCATGGGGTGCTGTGCCAGATGACCTGGCCTCCACAGTCACTGGACCGGAACCCAACCGAGATGGTTTAGGGGTGAGCTGGACTGCAGACAGAAGGCAAAAGGGCCAACTAGTGCTAAGCATCTCTCGGGGAACTCCTTCAAGACTGTTGGAAGACCATTTCAGGTGACTACCTCTTGAAGCTCATCAAGAGAACGCCAAGAGTGTGCAAAGCAGTAATCAAAGCAAAAGGTGGCTACTTTGAAGTACCTAGAATATGACGTATTTTCAGTTGTTTCACACTTTTTTGTTATATATATAATTCCACATGTGTTAATTCATAGTTTTGGGGGGGTAGTTATGTATGGCTTGTGGGGGTTGAGATAAAGGTGTGAATCTCTTGGTCTTTCATATGGACAGTGTCTTAAACTTGCTGATCAGGTTTATATAGAACGGTTGTTTTGGTTATAGACTAAAAATGTTCTGTCTGTTGACAACTCTCGCGTCTGGTGTAGACACACAGATAGTGTCTGCTCTATTTACAAATAAGTTATACTGTATAAGAAAAAGAAAAAAAAAAACTAATCCAGCGGCATAACGTGATGGAAATATAGACTAGAAAATATATTTACTTGCTCTGTCCTCCGTCCATGACACTGACTCAATGCGAAGCTGCATTTTTAATCTGATCAGCTCTGAACGCAGAGTGGATGGTTAGATGCATGATGGGCTAGTATTAAATAAATAAATAAAAAGAAAGATCTTTCCAGCATTAAGGTAATAACATTACTGTTTTTTTTACTGCTAAATGAAAGATAAAGAACTATATTAAAACCAGTTGTGTAAAATTTCTATGTCATTTGAATATTGATTTAAAAAAATCAATTTTAAACCATAAATCGAATTTTTTTTCCTGAAAAAACAAACAAAACAAAAAACAGGTTTTTTTTTTTTTGGCCATATGTTATCACCCAGCCCTAAAAACAAGTAAAGAAGGCTCCCTTTAAAATCACTTAAGTTGTCAATTAATAAAGCTCTTTTTTACATTGTGTGAATTATGTTGATTATAATGAGAGACCTTGAGTTTAATCGTGAGGATGTTTTATTAATCCATCCATTCTTTAGAGTTTCAAAGATTTAACTACATCATGCAAGTTTAATTTATTGTTTCTTGTTTTAGGCTAATTAAGCCTAAATAATAGGAACAAAATTATACAGCGCTTCACGTTTAAACATGCAACAATTTCTTTATCAGTTTACAGACAAATGTCTTTTCCCCAATAAGTTATGTCAAATAAAGGATGCGTAACAAATAAAAAAAATGCATGTTGTTTTATTAAAGGAATTTTAAAATATAAATTAAAATATAGGCATAATATTAGAAAATATTGACATTTTGCATATTAATCCATGTAGTCTAGCTCACTAAAATAGGCTACCACTTTTAGTGCTCCGATGCAAAGTAAACCACAATGTCTTTTGAATGATATAACACATTAATATAATATAAATAATACTGCACACCTTTTAAATGTGTCAAATCTAAAATATGGTTTAATAACATGTAGTTTAGAGAAAATATAAGCTCAAGCACAGGCTTGACATTTATCCTTCTTGAATTTGTTCTAAGAAATGCACATAACTTCATAAATACCAAATTTTCATCTGTGAATATTAAATATTAAATATATTAAACACAGTAATTCCTAAAATAAAAATTGGAAGTCAAATAAACGCCGGGCCTCTTATAGTGGCCGGGGGTGTAGTCAACACGGACAAATAAAAGCCGGTCTTAAATAAAGGCCGGGGGAAATTTCTGCAGCAGAGCCAGATAACGAAAGTACACGCCCACTGCCGGTGCATTTCTTGTTCTCGAGACAAGAACCCGTTGCATCGGTTTTCGGATCACCAGTACACTGAACCTAGAAGCGTTTCTGTTGGACGCATCTGATTCGAGAACCGAGGAGCTGATTATACTGCGCATGTGTGATTCAGCGTGAAGCAGACTGACACACAGAGCGTCTGAACCAAGCTGATTCTTTTGGTGATTGATTCTGAACTGATTCTGTCCTAATATTATGATCTCTGTCCACTGGAACGCTATCGCTTTTAATTTAAAATGGGTTATTTAAAACAATTACTTATCAAACAGTTGGAATTAAAAATAAAGTCCTGCCTCTAATAAAAGCCTGCTTCAAATAGAAGCCTGTTACCTTCTGCAGTTCAGGTGAATAAAGGCCCCGGCTTTTATTTGAGCAATTACGGTATTTTAACTATATTGCTTTATTTGAGCAGTTACGGTATTTTAACTATATTTGTGCTTTGATACGCTTGTTTGATAACTTGTGGTTAAAGCGCCACTCAGCGGTCAAAAGCTGCAAATGCACTTTACAGACGCAGCGGCGGTGGTACACTAAATTGTGTTGTGATCTCATAGCCTTGTAGAGCCTAGTGCTTGATGTGAATGAAGTCTTATCTTACCAGTCATAAGGGCCAATTTATTTAAATTAAGATTTACTTGAAAGCTGAATAAACAATTTTTCCATTGATTTATGGTTTGTTATGATAAGACAATATTTGGCCGAGATATAACTCTTTTTGAATATCTGGAATCTGAGGGTGTAAAAAAAAAAGTATTGAGTAAAATCACCTTTAAAGTTGTCCAAATGAAGTCCTTAGCAATGCATATTACTAATCAAAATATTTTTGTATTTACGGTAGGAAATTTACAAAATATCTTCATGGAACATGATCTTTATTTAAAAGGATAGTTCACCCAAAAATGTCTGTTTATCTGCTTACCCCCAGGGCATCCAAGATTAAGGGGTGACTTTGTTTCTTCAGTAGAACACAAACCAAAATTTTTAACTTGAACAGTTGCAGTCTTATAATGTAAGTAGATGGGAATCACCTTTGACACTCTGCCTACAATCAGACAGAATTTATTTTTTTGCTTTTAAAAGACGCTTTTAAAAGCCATAAAGCAAGAAGATGCCTCATGCCTGATGCTGAGAATGCGCATAATAGGACACGCTCAGGAAAACTCTAATAGCTCGTACATTGCCAGTGGTGTCAAAAGTATTGGCATTCATTACTCAAGTAGAAGTATAGATACTAGGGTTTAAAAAGACTTTTGTAAAAGTTGAAGTATCAACTCAAGCTTTTTACTCAAGTAAAAGTGTAAAAGTGCTGGTTTAAAAAACTACTTAAAGTATAAAAGTAAAAGTAATGTAAGGGAAAAAAATGCCATTAAGAACAAAAGCTTGGGCCATGCCACAGGAGCCTATTGTGCACTACCCCACCTCCTCAAAAACAAATTTTTCTAAAGACTATAATGACTATAATGTTATATTAAAATGTTCATGTTGAAAAATTTGGGATCCATTAGGCTACCTGTTTCAGCCGCATATATGACCATTGAAAATGAATACATTTTAGTACAATGCAAATACATTAAAGAGCTAGAGATATGATGACTAGTTGCCTCTAATTATTGTATTGGTGCAAAAAGTCAAACTTCAGAAGCCTGTCATCAATAACTTTTAATGGAATGTAAATGTACATCCAAGCTTAGCTGCAGGAATCTGCGAGGGCAATGGACAAGAACATTGGTGCAGGCTTAGTAACAATTACTCTTGTATGGTTGTCTATATACAATAAACATTATAGTGCTGTCAAAATGAATGATTAATCCAAGTGAGTAATCAAAAACTAAAAATAACTCATAATCCTGATACCTTCTTGATTGATAGCTTCTTGTATTCATTACATACGTCTGTTATGTCCTGTGTTCGGGGGGTAACGAGTTACAAAGTTGGTAAAGCCTAATTATCACAACATTGTCAATTGCGTCATCAATCGCAAACGATAATTTATTAAAACGTCTCGTTACCGAACTACCTACAGTAGCTTTATTTGTGGAGGAGGAAAAGAAAGCGCACATTTGGTGAATGAGCCAGTGAAAAAAAATAACTTTTAAGTTGGGTCCAGTGCCTTTTCGATAATTTTAAAATGGTACCGGTGCCTAAACGGTGCCTGAACCGATACTTTTAAAAAAAAGAACCTCAAAAAAAACTATGGATAACTTTAAAGAACATTACAAATATTTAAAAGAAATCCATAGCTTTCAGCTTGGATGCTCTCATTTCCCAAGTTGTGCTTTCCTTAATCTAAGGCTAATAAATGTATTTCACAATCTGGGTCATTATTTAATACAAAAGCACACATAATGTTTCTACTGTATCTCTGTCACTCACTCTGATATTTAGTTAAGATGAGTTCTGTCTTTCACTGTCTTTAATCAGTTCTGTGAATTACTGTATGCTCATTCTTTATAAAGTAGCAACAATGTCGTTTTTAAAATACAGTACTGTGCAAAAGTCTTATGGAAAAGAAAAAAAAATTATTTTCACCCCAAAAAAGGGGTTTAAGCCAGTTATTTATATCTTTTGCTGTAGTGTGTCAGTAGAGTAATATCAGTTCGCCATTAATTTTTATAATAATCTAGTGCGATTTTGAATGCACCAGCAGTCTGACAACGGCAAAATGAATGTTTGGAAATGTAAACTGATAATTTCTACTGACACACTACAGCAAAATATATAAATAACTGGCTGAACACCATTCTTTTAAGTGAAAATATTAACGTGCCTAAGACTTTTGCACAGTAGCTAGTGTATGTATAAAGTATGTAATGATTAATGTAATGATTAATGTAATGATTAAATTAAGTATATTTAAATAAGTGTAATTAAAGTATGTGTTCGTTCATATGTGTTAAGGGCTAGATTTTCGCTGGAGGAAACGGCTGTGATGAGCGGTGACAATCGAAAACTTTACAGAAGATGAGAAAGCGACTGCTTCTTCGTGTCCTTTTGTAAACTGTATTTATGACAAAGAACTGCACAAATACAGATATTCTAACAATCTATCGATGAACACACACCTTGTGTCCTCTGTCTCTGTTTGAGCTCGCGCTGCTCCGCCATGGTCTGCGGATTGAAGAGCGCGCTGAAAGACGGGGAGGAGACCGGTCTGACGCCGGTTTCATATTAAATTTAAGCAGACTGACTCTGAGGCGATTGGATACTGGTTCCATACCCAACCTTACTTTTAAGAAATATATTTTTTGATAAACGAACCCAACACTGGCTTTGTCCTTGCTGGAGTGTGATGTGATCTGTGTCCTGTGCAGGTGCGATGGATCGCGTACAAACCAATAGGGTGTCGGAATGGTATCCGTTTATACTTCTCATCCAACCACAATCAAATTCACTCCATCCGAATGGCGCAATTTAGTTAGGATAGTTTAGCTGGATAGTTTTTTTTTTTTTTTTTTTGAATGATGACAAGGCAGAATGAAAACAAGCCGAAATGAAATAGCAGTAACGAAGCTATTTTTAAAATGTAAGGAGTAGAAAGTACAGATACTTGCGTGAAAATGTAAGGAGTAGAAGTAAAAAGTCGGCTGAAAAATAATTACTCGAGTAAAGTATAGATACCCCAAATTTCTACTTAAGTACAGTAACGAATAGGGATGCACGATAATATCGGCACAACATCGGTATCGGCCGATATGAATATTTCTGCTGATGAGCCAAACCGATATTCTCCAAGTGAAATAATTGACCTGTTTTTCAGATGTGAATGTCTGTCTACATTTGTAAAATAATACATTTATGGTAGAATCAGTACAGAAGAGATACATGGATTTCTCTTCAGTAAAATTAAAGTTTAATATATCAGTATATATTTGTATATATATCGATATCGGTATCGGAATCGGCCAAAATTATTTTGAAAATATCGGCATATCGAATATCGGCCAAAATCCAATATCGTGCATCCCTAGTAACGAAGTATTTGTACTTCGTTACTTGACACCTCTGTACATTGCATGAATCAGAGGTAAAACTTGGTACTGTTCAGTTTCTTGCACAGACTGTTTTGTGTCTTTACACATCAATGTATAGCCTCGAGCTGCAGGGTTTAATTTAGTTTTGTTTGTTTATTTTTTGTTTTATTGTATGTTTTAACCGTGATTCTTCTCCACTTACATTATGAGACTGATAGACTGCAATGGTTTGAGTTAAAGAATCTTATTTCTTCTACTGAAGAAACAAATTCACCTAAATCTTGGATGGCCTGGGGGTAAGCAGATAAACATAAAATGTTCATTTTGGGGTGAAATTTCTCTTTAATATCCTAATGATTTTTGGCATAAAATATTTATTTTTTTCATCTTTACCCATACAATGTATTTTTGGCTATTGCTACAAATATACCCGTGCTACTTATGACTGGTTTTGTGGTCCAGGGTCACATATGTCATGTTTTACAGATGTAGCAGAAACCTTATAATATGCCTACATGATAGTAAAAGGGTGTTTATTATTTTCAGTTAAAGATATTCTGTGTCCTGTCATTGCGTTTTTTAACTCTGGGTCCTTCCTTCTCAGTGGCTTTGTTTTATTATTTTTTTATATTGTTAATAGCTGTTTTGTTCTGTCCAATTTAGCCCAAGTGAAGCTGAAAGAAGCAGAGGCCAGTAAAGCAGAAGCAAAGTTTTTAAAAATGAAAGCATGGTCCAAATCTAGGATCAGGCAGATCGAGGAGGAACTCAAAAAAGTTAAGGTAAAAAGTATATATTTCTTTGCATTAGATTTGCACAGTTGAATATCCACTTAAATTAATCTAACTGCATTCCATTTTTGACTTCAGTCTGGAGTATTCAGTCTCGACATGTCCCCGAATGTTACGTCCCTACATAGTCGCATTACTGAGTTGCAAGAGGAGAGAGAGGAAATGCTCAGCAAACTGGAGCTGTATGAAGATATGAAGGCAAAAAATGGTATGAAGAATTCGAGCCTGTTAGTTATTTTTTTCTATTCAAGGACTCGACAGATGCAGTAATAGCCCAAATTGATGTCTGGAGATGATATTTCTCAATGTTTGCTTTTAATGAACCTACACAATTAAAATACATTGTAAGAAGTAGGGATGCGTGATATTGGATGTTTGCCTATATCCGATATGCTGATATATTTTTTTTTAGCTAATTTTGGCCTATAGCCGATATATATTTCCTTTTGTTTGGGAATGAAACCAAGTCTCACCTGTGTGGCAATTTTGGTTCGTTTTTAACAAGAACTCATTTGTAAGAATTAAACAATAATGAAGTTTTTTTTTTGTAATGACAGTATATTGAAGCTTTGAAAATAACTGTAAATAAACTATATATCAATTGCTGCATTTAATGACATCAATCACCGCTATATTTAATCAGAAGCACAGTCTAAATGTTATTTATGTATTTTACTTGATATTGATTTTCTCATCATTTTATTAGAAATAGGCCAACAGCGCCCCCTGCGGAATTAAAACTCCTTACCAAACGGGCATTAAAACCTGGGGGAGGCTGCTGCTGCTGTCACTGCATGTGCTACTGTTTACTCTATCATACACCAAATGCTCATTCTGTGCCTGCTTTCTAAGTTTAAACCTAATCTCTCCGTGAATCTAATCCACCTTTCAGGCAAAACTTTGCTTCAAGAATGAGCAAAACTGTTGACTATCTAATTGCTAGCTCACCATAAGCACATGTGAGTAAGTGTATTCCTCTTATCGGCAAAATAACTGGGATAATATTCCGAGTTATCCCGATATTTGCATTTTAAAGACATTATCAGCCGATTCCGATATCGGTCCAATAATATCGTGCATCCCTAGAAGAAAACACTAACTTGGTTAAGGTATTTAACTTTATTATTATTTTTAATTTATTATTAAATAATTTAGGAAAAAAGCGTATAACATTTGAGTTTATTTTACGAATATAATCAGTAATTAATGTATTGTTGGTTGTCCCTTGCTTTCAATTACAGCAGTCTCTTCAGGGCAGTGCTCAATAAGTTATGCACATTACTTTTATTTATTGATTGATTTTATGCCAAAATTTGTCATATTTCATTGCATTACAACAAAAGAAACAATTGAGCACATGCATTACAGGTGCTGGTCATATAATTAGAATATCATCAAAAAGTTGATTTATTTCACTAATTCCATTCAAAAAGTGAAACTTGTATATTATATTAATTCATCACACACATACTGATATATTTCAAATGTTTATTTCTTTTAACTTTGAAGATTATAACTGACAACTAAAGAAAATCCCAAATTCAGTATCCCGATAAAATTTGAATATTGTGAAAAGGTTCAATATTAAAGACATCTGGTGCCACACTCAAAGCACCTGCAAAGGCCTTTAAATGTTCTCTGTCTAGTTCTGTAGGCTACACAATCATGGGCAAGACTGCTGACTTGACAGTTGTCCAAAAGACGACCATTGACACTTTGCACGAGGAGGGCATGACACAAAAGGTCCTTGCAAAAGATGGTGGCTGTTCACAGAGCTCTGTGTCCAAGCACATTAATAGAGAGGCGAAGGGAAGGAAAAGATGTGGTACAAAAAAAGTGTACAAGCAATAGGGATAACCACACCCTGGAGATGATTGTGAAATAAAACCCATTCAAAAATGTGGGGGAGATTCACAAAGAGTGGACTGCAACTGGAGTCAGTTCTTCAAGAACCACTACGCACAGACGAATGCAAGACATGGGTTTCAGCTCTCGCATTTCTTGTGTCAAGCCACTCTTGAACAACAGACAGCGTCAGAAGCGTCTTGCTTCAAAAAGGACTGGAATGCTGAGTGCTCCAAAGTTATGTTCTCTGATGAAAGTAAATGTAGTATTTCCTTTGGAAATCAGGGTCCCACAGTCTGGAGGAAGAGAGGAGAGTCACACAATACACGTTGCTTGAGGTCCAGTGTAAAGTTTCCAGAGTCAGTGATGTTTTGGGGTGCCATGTCATCTGCTGGTGTTGGTCCACTTTGTTTTCTGAGGTCCAAGATCAGTGCAGCCATATACCAGGAAGTTTAAGAACACTTTACGCTTCCTGCTGCTGACCAACTTTATGGAGATGCAGATTGGAGATGCAACTTTGTGGAGATGCAGACACAATGCCAAAGCTACCAGTACCTGGTTTAAGGACCATGGTATCCCTTTTCTTAATTGGCCAGCAAACTCGCCTGACCTTAAAACCATAGAAAATCTATGGGGTATTATGAAGAGGAAGATGCGATATGCTAGACCCAACAATGCAGAAGAGCTGAAGGCCACTATCAGAGCTGCCTGGGCTCTCATAACACCTGAGCAGTGCCACAGACTGATCGACTCCATGCCATGCCACATTGCTGCAGTAATTCAGGCAAAAGGAGCCCCAACTATGTATTGAGTGCTGTAGATGCTCATACTTTTCATGTTCATACTTTGCAGTTGGCCAAAATTTCTAAAGATCCTTTCTTTGTATTGGTCTTAGGTAATATTCTAATAATTTTTCCTTAGTTGTCAGTTATTAGCATCAAAATTAAAAGAAATAAACATTTGAAATATATCAGTCTGTGTGTAATGAATGAATATAATATACAAGTTTCCCTTTTTGAATGGAATTAGTGAAATAAATCAACTTTTTGATGATATTCTAAGTATATGACCAGCACTTGTAGTTTTATACTCCTTTGGCCATATTTTTGGACACTACTATATTTGATCAGGGGTTTTATAATTGACCAGCAACTGAAAATACCAAGTATAATAGAATACATTTCATCACTTTTTTTTTTTAAACTGTTGGCCTGATGGACAGTTTTTAAGCATCTCCCATATTCATTCATTATAGATTCTGTTACAAAAAGTAAAAAATCTTAATGACCAACTGAAGGAAATTCTCAGAAAAAAAATGTCTCTCTGTCCTTCTGGCAAATGATTTTCAAAATGTGGCTGGCTTGACCACAGTTGTGTATTATGGTAGCATGGTATGCCAGTTCTACAGTAGTATTGCAATGCCCAAGTCTCAAAACACCAGCAGTGCCACAGTATTTTCCAGGGGTATTACAGTGAAGCACAGTAGCATATTCATACATGCATTACTAATAATAACATTAGATATGGATTTATAGTAGTGGTGGGCATAGATTAATTTTTTTAATCTAGATTAATCTCAGTGTGATCTTGAAATTAATCTAGATTAATCTAGATTAAAATGGCTCATTCGAATTCTGCCGAAGGCATTCAGAATATGTGTGTTACCCAAATAAAATTGACAAACAGTAAGTCTTTGAGAAGGGGTTTATCAAGAAAGGTGGTGCATTAGAAAAGGGGCTCATCTCCTGTTTCCCAAATGCATCACCAAGTGCTTGAAAAAGCTGTAAACTAATTCCACATTGCACAAGGTGTAAACAACCTTACGTCTGCTTCACACCAATGTTTAAGTTTTTTTAAGTTTGTAGGTGTCATTGTTGGATTAACATTACAGCAGCCAGTAGCTAAATTAGGCGCGGTCACTTTAAGAGACGATGAACGCATCCAATATAATACACATCCTATTTTTCCCCTCAACTGTTTACTTTCACTTAAGAAATAAATGACAGCTTTTTCGAGCATAATTTCCAAGGTGGATATTTTGACATATTTTGTATGTATTTGTCGGCACAAGAGCAAAAATAAGCAAATTTGATGTTCATGTATTTTGAGATGCCTTTCTCTTCGCAGAAGAGAGCTCGGTTCAGTGTCGCTGTCCGTGATATGCGTCTCTCTCTCTCTCGTGCGCACCGAACACCAGTAACCAGCTACTCCGTTCAGCTTTTCCGCGTCTTGTGTTTGGATGCTTTAATGTTTAAGGCGTAAAAACATGTTAAAAAAATAAGCTTTCGTGACAATGCGCAGCAGTGGCCCGTCAACTGTCCAGAGCATCTTTTTATGCTGGCCTCAGCCGGTCGGTTATATAAATATCAAGGTGAAAGTCATCATAGCTTGCTTAGTATAGACCCAGCTCCCAACCCAACTTTGAGAAAATAGATTAACGGCGATATTTTTTTTATCGCACGATAAGAGTCTTGCGTTAACGCAGCACGTTAACACCGATAACGGCCCACTCTAATTTATAGATAATAAAATGGTGGGAACATAAAAAAATAATAATAATTTGATGGAGTGAAACAAATACATTTCTAGTTTCAAAATTATTTGTTATTCAGTCTGTTATTTGTCTTTCATTCCTCTTTCAAAGACAAAATGGTTCAGCTACTGTATATGCAGAGTGACATATTTTGACCACTGAAAATTTGTACAATTTAACATTTTATTAATGGAGCCATTCAGAACCCCATACCTCTGATTCTACTATGCAGAGCCTTTAAATAAAAAAAATAAAATAAAATAAATAATGAAACAACAGTTTATTTAAGAACCAGGGCCCAGTGGCAAGGGATTTCTTTAACAAATGTCTTAACCATCACCTTTCAAAAGACAATTTTGCTAATCGCTATGCTTTCTAGCAAAACACGGCAATGGAGGAGCGGTTGCTATAGTTATGATTTCCACAATAAAAATAATGAACCACTGACCTTTTATACAAGTTTAAAATTAAAAGCACATTTCTATTTAACCTGTTAACTGTCACCCGTCCGCTCTGTGGGACGCCTACATTTACTTCACTATATTACAATTAAATCTAATCTAATCTTGACAAACTATATATCGTTGGAAAGGTCTAAGACTCCCAAATATATATTTTATCAATGTTTTTTGTTAAAAATTATGTAGGAAAAGTAATAGATTAATTTATGACAAGAGTGCACCCTCACAAATCTACATTATAACAGGAATTTTGACCTTTGTTAAAGGGGGGGTGAAATGCTATTTCATGCATACTGAGTTTTTTACACTGTTGAAGAGTTAGATTCCCATGCTAAACATGGACAAAGTTTCAAAAATTAAGTTGTACGTTTGAAGGAGTATTTCTATTCCAAAAATACTCCTTCCGGTTTTTTTGAGTATGGCTCTGTGTGACGTTAGATGGAGCGGAATTTCCTTATATGGGTCCTGAGGGCACGCCTGCCGGAAGAGCGCGCGCTCCCTTATAGCAGAGCACTGAGTGAGAGCACAACAGGCATTCGATGATCAGTGCGAGAGCGTCGCGAAATGTCACAAAAGGAGTGTGTTTTTGGTTGCCAGGGCAAGACAACCCTGCACAGATTACCAAAAGAGAAACAGCATTAAGGGACCAGTGAATGGAGTTTATTTTATACAGAGCATCAACGGAGTTGTGCAAGTGTTTTTGTTTGTTCCCTGCATTTCTAAAATGCTTGTTTTACAAACAAAGCCCAGTTTGACGACGGATTTGCGTATCATTTATTTCTTAAGGATGATGCAATCCCAACGAAAAAGGGTCACGATTGTGTGTTGGAACCACAGGCGGTGAGTAAAACTGCTTAAAATATCTCTGCCTCCTTGTTAGTGCGTCCGCCTCCCATCGGAGACCCGGGTCGAGCCCCGCTCGGAGCGAGTCGTTGCTGCTGCTTTTCTCGTTCAGTTTCAGCCTTCACAGCTGTCACAGCTTCCAAACGCTCTCAACGCATAAGCCTACTCGCGCTCGTGACTCTTTAGCTCCGCCCACACGCCACGCCTCCAGGCGCTCGTGTTTTTCCGTGAAAAATCGGTAAAGACTATCTTTCTCTTATGAATATAATAAAACTAAATACTTTTTGGAGTTATGAAGGATGCAGTACTACTCTATAGGTACTCAAGATTAACAGGATATTGAGTGAAAACGAGCATTTCACCCCCCCTTTAAAGAAACAAGACGACTTTGTTGCCTTTTTCTCTATCACATTTTAGAAATCATGAGAAATTATATATCAACTGAAAACTTAAAATCTCAAAATTCATCCTTTAAAACTCACTTTAAAATCAGACATTGCATTACCATGTAAATGGTACATCAATATCATGTTACAAAATGTTTTCATTCATGAATAAAACAAATTTAAGTTTGGATCGTGCACTACAAGGTCTATGTTCAAAAATATGAGTGACAGTTAAGGGGTTAAAGTCTAAAATTTGTTTGATTTGACATGAAATGAGCCAAAATTGAAAGTGATGTTTCTGTGTATAGAATTATTAATTCACTTAGAAGTCATGCCATGTGTGGATCAATGATTTGATGATTGATCATTACTTACACTTCCAAGCACGTATGCATATCCCTTAATTGCATGTTGTCTTATGTTAAGATTTTCTTGAGACATCAATAGATGAACTGCAGAAGCAGCTTATGGAATATAAAGAACAGCAGAGGAAGATGCAGGCCGACTTGGAACAGGTGACCAAGAGAGCAGCATCACAGGCAATTATACATTTATTTGTTTAGCATTTTTGATGTAATGCAAAAAGTAATTTACTACACAAGTTTGTGCATTTAAGTGATTACCACAGGGAAGGGGTGTTTATCAGAGTTTAAACTTTGGTTTTAACAAAACGGACAACCATTTGTGTTTTGTTGTTTTTATTTATATAGCAGTAAATAACATTATCTCCTTTTTTAATTTAATCTTCATGTGACTTCAGTGGTCAAATGGCATTTTAAAAGTTTTTATTATTTGTATTATTTAACTAGTTCTGCTGATGTATAACAGGTGAGTGAGACAGGCAGCATGGATGATGTTCAGGTGATGGAGTGGCAAGAAATGATTACCATGGTGACTGAGGCAGAAAGGGTTCGAGATCAGAGTCATGAGAAGAATGTCATGGCCTTCAGATTGAGCCACAACGAGGAGGAGAGAGAGGGTGAGGATGCTTATGCTATACACCTATTCACAAATGTTTAAAATTCATAAATTCTACTGAAAAGTATCAACAGCTGTTTGGTAGACAAACCATGACTATCAGCTGTGACTTAAATAGAAGTGCATGTCTTTACGGATGTGTGTTGCAGGGTATACTGGTGCTAGCTATGTTAATGTTGTGGTACTTAAACCTTAAAGCATCGTCTTAATGTGTTATTTGAGCTGAACACTGCATTAAACGTTGTCTTCACTGGCTTCATGATTCGATTTGGTTTACAGTTCACGTGTTATTGATTCAATTACAATGTGTTTCATAATGATGCGACTTGTCCTTATTTTTTTTTTATTTTTTTTTACTAAATACATTCTAGGGGTTAAATATTTGTTTAATATCTTTTTATACAATATAATTAAATTTGAAATGTAAGATTAACTCAATTTTAAGATTTGAATAAAACAAATATTTTAATTCAAGTTTATTTAACCACTCACATGCAGCCATGCACATCTGCATACCATAACCCTGAGTGCTCTTTATAGTGTACGCATACAAAGCATACATGAGCATTTGAAAGCAGCCATCTGTTTGCAATGTTCACAATTACTCCACTCGGTCAGGTTTTAAAAAGATGTGTACAAAGCAGTGGTGGAAAGTAACAAAGTCATTTCACTTTGTTACTGTACTTATGTACATTTTTCATATTTTTATTTTGAGAAACTTTTACTTCACTACATTCCAAAGCATAATATAAAAACACGTCATTCCTCGTTATTTTAAACTGGAGAAATCACCACTGGCTCCAAGTCTAGATAGCAGTGTCTGATTTGTGAATGACACGATTCTTTTCGGTGAACCTGTTAAATCAGTTTACAAATACCTAGGGCTGGACCAGAATATTTGATTATTTGAATATTCGTTTGGTGGATTGGCATTCGATTTTCAGTTTTGAGATTCAAGATTCTTTCCTTTTTTTTTTTTTTTTGAACACCTGGCATCCCAGCAAAATGGTTCTCATTCGCGCTTGAATATAAATTGCCCATGAGTGAACCTCATGATTCAGTTAATCTAGAAGAGAAAAAAGTGCAGAAGACCTCAGCTGTGTGGGAGCACTGTAAATTTAGTGAGCCCTGCACTGACCTCAAATTTAGGCCCTAGCTTGGCCCTTGTCTGACAGCTTATCAAAATAACCGTCCCGACCCACACCCCCCCAAACTGCTTATACTTCACTTCAGCTATTAAAATAGTTTAGTTTTGTATGTAATGGCAAAATTGTTTTGTTGTTATTATTATTATTATTATTATTATTATTATTATTATCAAGTTAATTTAGAAAAAACATTTGGAGTATTTTTTACTCCAAAAAATCCAGTTTAGCCTTATCAAATCACCATGACTTGCCTAAAATAAAATCTAGATATACCTACTAAAAACATATAACAGTGTTATAATAAATGTGCACTATATCCAAGTTTGTGCGGAGAGTGAACCTAAAGCTCGCTTTGCATGAAGGCGCAAGCACAATCACTTGTTTTTCAGTTTCAGTTGCTCATTTTTGGTAAGAGTAATGCATCATTCGGAACAGTAAAGGGTCTACTTGTACTTGTGTTCACAATATCAACAAAAGGTTAAAGGGGGGGTGAAATGCTCATTTTCACTCAATATCCTGTTAATCTTGAGTACCTATAGAGTAGTACTGCATCCTTCATAACTCCAAAAGTCTTTAGTTTTATTATATTCATAAGAGAAATAGTCTGTACCGATTTTTCCCGGAAAAACACGACAGGCTGGAGGCGTGACGTGTGGGCGGAGCTAAAGAATCACGAGCGCGAGTAGGCTTTTGCGTTGAGAGCGTCTGGAAGCTGTGACACAGATCCAGAGGCTGAAATTTAACAAGAGCAGCATCAGCAAACGACGTCTCTATGTGGTATGTACTAAAACTGTATATATTTGCTTAGCAGTTTTGGAAAATGACTAAGTTCCACTTTGTCGTCTTTTTTTTTTATGTGGAAAGTGCAGTTTGATGACAACATCGCATGTTGTTTACTAGATGTGCATACGCGCCGATAGCTAAGTGAACAACACAGAGATATTTGAAGCAGTTTTACTCACCACCTGCGGTTCCAACACACGATCGTGACCCTTTTTCGTTGGGACTGCATTATCCTTAAGAAATAAATTATGTGCAAATCCAGCGTCAAACTGGGCTTTGTTTGTAAAACAAGCATCTTCGAAATGCAGGGAACAAACAAAAACACTTGCACAACTCCGTCGATGCTCTGTTAAAATAAACTCCATTCCCTGGTCCCTTAATGCTGTTTTTTTTTTTTTTTTTTGGTAATCTGTGCAGGGTTGTCTTGCCCTGGCAACCAAAAACACACTTCTGTGACATTTCGCAACGCTCTCGCTCTGATCAATGAGTCTGTGCTCAGCCTCTCAGTGCTCTGCTATACGGGAGCGTGCGCTCTTTCGGCAGAAGTGTCCTTAGGACCCATATAAGGAAATTCCGCTCCATCTCCATAGTAAATAAATAAATATATCCTTACTATTTCCCCATGTTCATGGTAGGCTAATTGCATTTGCTGGGGTTTTTCTGCAAGCTTAAGCCTATTGCGTGCTTTTGAACGCAAAACTCTTCAGCTGCACTGATGGGTGACACGCTCTTTGCTGCTACTGCTGGCAGGACACTAAACAGAGCCGCTCTTAACAACACAGTCTCGTGTTGTTTCCTCCAGCATAGCAATTTTTTCATCACTAATTGATTGGTCTAAATTAAAAAAATGAGGAGAAGCATAGGTTCCTTTTGCCAGGCTGAAATGCAAGGCATGTGCACATCGCAACAGCACATCAACTTTGAAAAATCACCTCTAAGTAGTACGCCTATAGTATATTGTTGGTATAAAAAAATTACATGCACCAGTTACGTTTGGGATAATTTTATTTTAAACGCCATTATGTCAACTGAAAACATTGCAATTGTGTTTTCAAATACAACAACGAGCACAACAAAACCATTTCAAGAGGCGGGTTCAGCAGTCTTCATACCGGAAAACAGTTAAAATGATCTCAAACATACAGCGTGCTCTCTTTATTTTATCAAATGATCATAATAACATCTATTAATTTTATAATCCTGCTACTAGCCTTTTATTTAAACTAAACCCCCTGATCAAAATGATCAAAAATTGACATCCCTAGTTACATTTGCCCCATATGTTTTTACAGTAGTGTAAATTGTAAATTTTATATATAGTAGTGTATATACAAAATTAACATTCATTGATCAGTAGTTTTAAAATTACTTCAAATCAACTAATTTTGTACCTTTGCTCAAGTAAAATTGAAAAGGAGTACTTGATTTGTGTACTTCATCCAACACTGGTACATAGAACAAGATTTAGAAATGTTGAACATAAAATAGAAGAATACATTTTATCTGGACAGCCCCTTATTGTGTCTTATAAGCGAGCCAAACTTTGTGACCATGATTTCATATACATATTACACACACCCATGTTCATATACATTTTAATGTTTTCTCTAGTTATCTGTTTTTTGTCACTCTTTTTCAGTTTGGATACGTACAATGCTTATTTATTCGTTATTGTCAGGTTCTGTTATCCTTGTTATGAATTGTAAATGATGTTAATCACTTTTGAAAAAAAAAAAAATGACTGAGATATTTGGGTTTCTTATGCCTGTTTCACACTGGATGTGTAAGCAGAGATGAAGCAGCACAGAAGCTGCATATTTGCAGAGCGGAAGCGATGCGCACTGTCATGCCATTTTAGTGCACATTGTGGATGCTCTAATCTATTCACATGGGTGCTGAAAAAGTGCCTCATATGCCTCTAGTGTGAAACGAGCTTTACTTTCAAAATGTTTGGTTTGTTTTTTGATTACATTTGTTTTGTAACACTTCTCTCCCACCTGTTGGCCCTGAGACCCTCCTCCTCTCCATCTCCGCCTCTGCTGCTGCTCTGCATGATGGGTGCAGCCACTGAGAACAGTTTCCCATCAGTTTTGTGCATGCAGGTTTCATCGCCTCCATTGTTTGCTCCCGTCTGTGCTGTCAGTAGTTTTCTGGAACTCTTCATCCTCTCCTAAGGAAATTCTGGCAGCACAGACGAGGCTGGCTCATGGGGTCCTGTCCTTTATCTGTGGCTTTATCCTCCCTTTTCTGCCCTTTTCCTCCCTTTAACAAAATCACTGGCCAAGTCTCTGCTATAAAACAGACCTTTGTCAGCTGTCTACATGGGGATTTAGTTTTTTTTTTTTTTCTTATGTCCAACATTATCACACCTCAGAATTATGAAGTAAAATTCACACCGTAAAATTCTGTAATCATTTACTCATTAATGTTCTCGTTATGAAAAAATTTAACCCTTATTGAACAACAAGGGGGGAACATAAATGATGATAACATGTGGAAAATATTTGAAACTTTTTTTGTTGTCTGTACAGTAAAAGTCAGACTCAGTGGTGATCAGTGTGGTTTTCTTTAGATTTCTTTTGTGTCCTCTTGTTGTCTGTTGGTTTAAAAACCTAAAATCTTTTTACACATAAACTACCAAAAATGACTTATTATATATATATATATATATATATATATTATTATTATTAATATTGTTATTAATATTATATTTTTTTCATTCAAGGAAAAAAATAATGCTTAGATTTGAGAGGCCAGTTAAAATGAATATTATGGTTTCATATTTAGAATGATCTTAGAATTTTATAAAAACTTTTTTCTAAGGTAAATTTAGGTGTCTTTCCTAAAAAGATGCTGGGAGACTACAAATGTACATATAATAACCAATGATAGAATGTGGTGATGCCAAAATACCATGAATCCAGCAACCCTCACTTGACTGCCTATAACTATTGTAGGGATACATTCATAATTACTAAACATAGCAAAATATGCATGAAAAACATAAATCAAACTCAGCAATTATTCAGTCTGATTCTCGTATGTACATAACACCATTAAACATTGTAGACTCCCCCAAAACACACCTCTTTGGCCAGTATCAATAATAAAAAAAAACACTCTGCAAAATAATAACAAGACAGCAAAAAAAAAAAAGCACATTTGCTTCTAAAGTCAATTGTTACATCCCTTTTCGTAGAACATAATTTGCCCAGGTTGCTGTTTCAGTGAAAGGGGCAAAATTATGGAATGCTCTGCCAGATTAGCCCCCGACATTAGCCACCTTAAAAAAAAAATCTAATTGTGGTTAATTCAGGAACAATGTTGCTCTCATATTTAGTCTTTTGACTTTGCCCTTTCTGTATACTTTTAGTCCTTTTTTATTATTTTCCATTGTGTTACATTTCTATCCTTTTTTTTCCCCATTCTTTTATTAATGTTGATGTTTATGTTGATGAATATGAGACAAAACTACAGAATGTCACATTTTATTATTAGGTCTTTCGACACCATACATGTTTTACCAAATAAAAAGGACAGCACTTTTAGAGTTCATCCCCATATTTGATGTGGGCATAAGCATTGGAACAGTTGAATTTAAGGCAGATGTAAAAGATTAAAAGCTAATATTTAGTTGCAGATCCCTTGCAGAGTCTGTAACCCATAGTCGTCGTCAGACTCCTGGTCTTATGTTGCTTGTTTGGGGAGTTTCTGTCTTTAGTCACCTCTTCAGATGGTGAAATTTAACGTTCAATCAGATTTAAATCTGGAGATTGATTTGGGCAATAAAGTCCTTGACTGAACTGTCAGGGTGTTTTGGGTCATTTTCCTGATCCATTCTGAAGTGCTTTCTAATTAATTTGGTGGCATTTTTATAAAATATTGGTAGCCAAGATGATTTTGTACCCCCTTCCAAATTCATTCTGCTACTGCCATCATACATTAAGTCATTATTAAAATTAAGAGGTCCTGTTCTAGAGACATCAATGCATCCCCATGCCATGACACCACCTCCACCAATCTTTACAGATGAGGTTGTAAGCTTAGGATCATTTGCAGTTCCCTTTTTTCTCCACACTTCTGCTGTCCAATCACTTAGGTAAAGGTTAATCTTTGTCCGTCAACTTCGTTCCAAAACTCTACTGAAGAATCTTGCCTTTCTATTTTTGGTGCTGATCAGAGGTTTGCATTTTGCTGTGTAGATTCTATAATTCTGTGTCATTCTCATGTGGACTGTAGATTGACAGAGCATCACCACAGCTTTCTGGAGGTTGTTGGTGATTTTACAGACATATATTTAAGGGTCATTTTCACAGCTTTTTTGATTTGTCTGTCAACAACTACTGTTATTTTTCTCAGACGATCATGTTGTCATTGGTTGCTGATGTCGCTGGTAGTTTCCGAACTCTTGATTTCTCCATGCCCTTTTTTTCCTATAGTTCTAATTGACTTCCTCTTTTCTTTTAGCATCCAAATTGCTTGCTTTTTCTTTTCAGAATCGCTTTCCTCATCTTCATCCTGGTTTGTGTAAGCCATCATTGAATACAAGAATTAGAATGCAGAAGCAATGGATATAACTGATAAGATCCATTTCCTGCTTTTAATATCTGAAGAATTAATGCAACAGAACACAGCTGAACACTTAGAAAGACCTGTGAGGCAACTGTTCCAATACTTTTGCTCACATCAGATTGGGAGATGAAAGTATAAAAGTGCTGATCTTCTTAGCTGGTAAAACATCTTTGTGTTGAATCACCCAATATTAAAACGTGACATTCTGTAGTTTTGTTTCAATTGAATCTTTTAATCATATTTACAGATTTCTTGACTCAACAGCAAACAGAACAATTTTGTCTTTACTGTTCCAATACATATTGAGGGTACTGTATGTGGTTTATTTGTTTGAATCATTAATAGCAGACTCACATATACTGTACGACTCTTTCGACTCTCCACTGTTTTGAATTGACAGTTTGAATGCATTTTTGTACTGGATTCTTGGACTGATAACTTTTAGCAGCCTGAAATTACCTGATTGCAAACCAGAATGCTAAAACAATCTCTCTTGTGAAAAAGTGAAAGTGACGTGACATTCAGCCAAGTATGGTGACCCATACTCAGAATGTGTGCTCTGCATTTAACCCATCCAAAGTGCACACACACAGCAGTGAACACAAACCCGGAGCAGTGGGCAGCCATTTATGCCCGGGGAGCAGTTCGGGGGTTCAGTGCCTTGCTCAAGGGCACCTCAGTCGTATTGCCGACCCGAGTCTCGAACCTCTAACCACTAGGCCACGACGCCCCCATTGTTCAAATATCACTTTTTGAAGTACTGTTTCCACAATAATTTACTAATCGAAAGTCTTCAGGAGATGAATCTTTAGCTTTTAAGCTCTCAAATGGTATTTAATTTATGAAGATTAATTGAATAATTAATGTTAAAAAAAATCCATTTACAACTGCAATTTAAGTGGCTATACATAGACAACTGACTGTCTCTGCCAGAAAGCTTAAACTAGGCAGTGGTGGTTGTTGGTCTTGCTTGCAGGACAAGCATCAAAAGCAAAATAAACACAAAAATGATTCACAGAATTAACGTTTTGTGGTGCTTATTCCAGTCCCCTGATTTGTTTTCGAATGCACATGCTGGAATTTCACAGAACAGGATGTCTGTAGTCCAGTCTGAAGTAGTCTCATGTTTGCAAAGGGTGGAGGATTGAGCTGGAGTTAGTATTTTCTTAGCCTTGCTGAGATGTCTGACCAGCTGGAAAGGTCTGTGCTGCTGCTGTTGGATTGTCTGGCTGAAATGAGAAGTTAAGCTGTATGTCATCCATGTAACATATTTTGTTACATAAACCATGTGCCAACCAGTGTTGGGTATAGTTACTTTGGAAAGTAGTTAGTTAGGTTACAACGTTACCATCAATTAAAAGTAATCAGTTATGATACAGCGTTACCTATTCATAAAAGTAACGCGTTAGAGTACTCATGCGTTACCAAAAATTAAAAGCCATTTGCAGCGGCTCACACGACAGACACAGCCCCCGGCCCCTTTAAATGCACCTAAAAGTGGTGACTCCCGACAATGAATAACGTCAGTCATCCGACTAAATTAACACTGCAGGATAACTATAACAGGAAAGACCGTCACCAATCGGCTATTCCACATGGCGTTTTATTTATTTATTATCACAGAACATATTATTAATCAAAATTCACACCTAACGTTACCCAGCCCGGGTAGCCTAGGCTACTGTATATTATGAGCACCACAAGATAACTCCTGATTTTTCTTTAACTTTAAATAATGCAGTTATCAAAGTACAAGTATGCTTACTTGTAAACACAACCTTAAACAGGCTTGCAGATTTAAATCCATTCAGAAATGATGAACAACCAGCCAGCCAATGATCTAACAGAAATTAACAGCTGCCTGTCAAACAAAAATGATAACAAACCGAATAAAATCCTTCACTGCCACACAGGCAAATGACAAATCGCTTAATAGCCGAACTAATTATTATTAAAGTGTCACTCACAGTCACAAGCCTAAATTCGCTTTAACACAGTCCTCTTACATTTACTCTTCAAAGTAGTGATTAAAACGTAGCGTTAAATTTGAGGTAGAATTTTTGGCGGTCGACAGAAGCTTTTCACCAAAGCAAAGTGTGCATTTTACCGTTATGTTCTTTTCTTTTTCGTTGACAAATTGAAAATAATGTGCGTACTTCCATAAATCAAACGCTGTCCTCTCTGCTATCTTGCCGGGAGTTTGAAAAAAAAAAAAGCCCCACACACACATAGGGTCAGGCGCAGGGCACAGACGCATCACAGCCATTGACTTTACGATCACAGAGCTTCGGCTCCACTGATACTGTACATCCGCAGGTGGCACAGTAGACCTAGGACTACTGTCTGACAAAAAGCAGGCTGCAGTCGGGATTTTCCTTTCCTTAAAATAACTTACGCACGAAACTAACGCGTTAAGTTACAAATTTCAGGAAAAAAGTAATTAGAGTACTCTAACACGTTACTTTGTAACGCGTTACCCACAACACTGGTGCCAACTGCCTTGAAGTGTGAACAAACCTTTAGGTACCTAGGTGACAATGTCAGCTAACCTCCAAGAAACTGATAAGTCTGCCTGTGAGGAAATTTTCCATTTGGTGCAAAACAAAAAAAAAGAAGTAAAGCATGGATCCATCCTTTCCTGTATCAATTTGCCTTAAATGGATAGTTTACACCAAAATAAAAATTCTGTCATTAATTACTCTCTTATGTCGTTCCAGACCCATAAGACCTTTGTTCATTTTTGGAACACAAATTAAGAACAAATTAAGAAAGCCAGTACCACAACCCATGCATGTACATTCTTCTTGCAAACAACCGGGATCTCCGTCTGAATGCAGGCTTCTGCATTAGCAACACCACACACATGCATTGTGGTTAGGGCTGGGATAAACGATTATTTTTTTGATGCATCGATTAATCTAACGATTAATTTTTTCAGACCGATTCGATTTCAATTATCTCCCCATTAATTGACTACTAACAACTTATACATGTTGATTTACATATCTGAATGAAAAAAAACATGAATTCCTTAACATTGCAATATATGTTTATTGCTCTTAAAATAAAAGACTGACTAAGAATGCATTACTTTGCACTTGTATAGAGATAGCATTCAATAAAACCTTGAAGCCTTGAAAACACATAGCATTCAATAAAACCTTGAAGCCTTGAAAACACATAGCTTGAAAACATAGGGCCTAGCTTACTGAAAAAAAGTTATTCTTTCAGATGAAAATAACAACAACTTGATGTCTAGCATTCAATAAAAAAGGTCACTCAAAATACTTGTTTAGAGCAGTTGAAAGAATACAGTAACCAATGTAAACTTGAGGGCTTTAAGCTAATACAGAGAGTGCTTTTCCAAAAAAATAAAAAATAAATTTACAGTGGGAGCCAGCAGCCTGTCATGGAGAAAAGAAAAAAAAAATCCCTGAATGCTCCATGTGAAACTTTGGCGTTCCGCCCTTTCTCTATCGTGTCTAATGATTTTGGTTAATATGCACGAGAGAGGGAGAGAGAGAGAGAGAGAGAGAGAGACAGAGACAGAGAGAGAGCAAGACAGCGCTTGTGTAGTTTGAAGACTGTGATTGCGCGAGCGCGCGTGAAACTTTGGTGTTTCCCCTTTTTCTATCGTGTTTAATGATTTTGATTAATATGCACAAGGGAGAGAGAGAGCAAGAAGCGCTCGTCTTGTTTGAAGACTGTTAGTGCGTGCGCGCAGCCGGGGCTCTCTCTCGTATGTGCCCTGTCAGGCGCAGGAGTCATTCTATTCTACATCACTCAAAGATCAAATAAGGCTTTGACAGGCGCCAAAAAAAAGATCAATGCAGAAAAACCCCTGGATTGGTCATATAACGTTGGACAGAATGTTGATCCGGCCATCGCGTATATTCAGTGCACATAAGGTAAACGTTTTGCAAATGTTTTTTAGAGAAATAAAAACTGGTCGACGAATCGATGCGCATATTTTGCGTCAACGTATTTTTTGTTGTCCCAGCCCTAATTGTTGTACTTTAGTGAATGTGCATCGAAGTCCGACACAGAAGAGAAGAAATTGTTGAATAAAGTAATTTTTTGTTGTTGTTTTTGTTTTCTTTGCACACAGAAAGTATTCTCGTAGCTTCATAAAATTAAGGTTGAACCACTGATGTCAGATGGACTATTTAAACAATGCCCTTACTACGTTTCTGAGCCTTGAATGTGATAGTTCCGTTTCTGTCCATCCTGGGTCAGATTTTTAAAAAAAATATCTTAATTTGTGTTCTGAAGATGAACAGAGGTCTTTGAGGTTGGGAACGACATGAGGGTGAGTAATTAATGACAGAATATAATTTTTTTTGGGTAAGATATCCCTTTAACACTGTCAGTGGGTATTTTCAATTTCTGACCCAAGTATTCTTAGTTTTTGTATACTTTGAACTTCAAACTATACTCCATTTGATGTGTGCGAACGCAGGCAATCTAGAAAGCTTTATCCATATCCAGTGTCTGCTCTTTTTTTTTTTTTTCTCCCATCAAGTTATGACTGCTAACAAATATTTTTTAACTCTTTTCCAAACCAAAGCAGAGCTGTCTTGCTCATAAAGCTTGTCGGTGTGTTGTATTTTGCAGTCTCTGCTGGTTTGGTGTCTTATGTTTCTATGTTTTTCTTCTTTTCTTTTTTGGTACTGTGTAACAATGGCCCAGGATAGTGTTGCCACCTTGTGTAAAAACTGATTATTGCAAAAAAACTTCAGTGCGCATGTGCGAACTGCGTTCACAATGTACAAAGTCCCTTGCATACTCATAACAAGTGAAGTATACTTTGGGCTTAAGAAAAACAGAATGGGGGTCGATTGTGCTAGTAATGATGTTAAAAATGAAATGCATTGTTGCAGTGACTATAATTAAGAGCTCATAATGAAGTCTCACGCTAAATTAAGGATAATGATCAAAATTATCACTTGCCTTACTAACCTTATTGATGTTGCTACATGTACTCACACAATTGTAATGCAGTTGTCTAGACTGATTTCTTACGGAATCATAATTGTAGTCATATACTACTTTGTTCAGGGTGTCCCACTTTCACTTCCATGCTATAGTTGATTGAAAGACTCTTCAGGTGGCATTACCCATTTATTGCTATAACCAAGGTGAATTGTTATAATTTCTGGAAATAATTCTCAAAAAGCTGTTTCTTGCTGTAGTTTGCACTGTAAATATCATTGTGGCTTATATAGGTCTTGCATATTTTAATCTTCTGGTCCACAGTCCACAGAAGCTGAATTTGCAATATGTGCTCCTACCTGATGCTTTCCGGACCTTTTTCACTCTCTAATCTGCACTAGAATTACCTAGCTGTCTCTCCTCAATCCTGATTTTGTATTCGCCCTCCATTGCCCTAAACATATTTGATCCATTGCCTTTGTCTTGTGGCACAAAACTGATTGAGGATGACTGGTTGTTTCCTGGCTGCTCCGATCCAGAATTAGCCAATCGGCAAGAGGAAGTGGAGGAGGAGTTGGCCCAGGCCCGTGGACTCTGCACACAGAAAAGCAGGAAGCCCAAATATTTCACCCCACACAGCCTGCAGGTATGAACTAAAGTCTCTAAGTAAATTGCATACAAATGAGTGACAAATTAAAAGAACAATTTCTAAGTAAGGTGTTAGGTCACAGTGTGCTGCCTGATCAGCTTCAGTGCACCTTGGTGTTGATTCTAAAAATTGGATTACTTCTTCCTGGAGCAGTGGAACACCACTCTTCCAAAAGATATGCCCTCATCTAGTGTCTAAATAACGGTGGTGTCTAATGCCTCATTTCCACTGAGTGGTATGGTTTGGTACAGTACGGTAAGCAATTATTTCCGTTTCCAATATCAGAAGTTTTAAATGGTACCAAAAAAGCGAACCCTACCAAACAACTTTCTTGGTACCCTTCTGTTGGGTTCCTAGCACAGCAAAGGCTACCAAAATGGTGGAACTCACTGCAGAGCATTGATTGGTTGACTAGAATTGTCACTTTTGTTTGATACAAGGGGATAAAGCGTCCTTCACTTGTTCTGCTTTGCTTTCCATGAATGTTAGGCTTATTCATATCAGAGTGCACAAACACAAAGAATATAACCATGCATTTTATATTTTCATACAGACAAAAGCCATTTCTCAATATTCTTGTCTGTTCTTGTGGACTTGTGAAACATAATTGCCCAAACACCCACAGAATTTTCTAATTAAATATCTATAATTGTGTCATGAAATGTAATTTGAAGAGTTTTTCAGGTGAGAATGTAATTGTTTAAAACTAAAATCTGTGGTTTATTTTATAAGATAGCACCTATTTGAAAATGTGTTATGCTGATTTTGGAGCTCCAGGTGATCACCGGGCGCTCAGTGCTCATGTATCCGCCAAGAGCAACCTAAGCTTGGCTAGTCCTTCTGACATTTGGCTCAGATGTCTCTGTAGTGATTAAACATGAGATTCAATTCTTTTTGGGTTGGCTATATTTAACAGGCATTCATGGTCTCATGAATCTGTTCAAAGTTATGTTTAACTTTATATATTTAATCTTAACTTTACCATGGTAATGTTACAGCGCTGACTTTGTGGTATACGTTTGACTGAACTGTTTGCTTTTGTCTTTATTTCCTCTTATATAAGCCTCTTATACTTTGTACTTTTACTTTTATAATGGCTATTATTGTTCATTAAACTTACATTTAAAGGGTAAGTTCACCCAATAATCAAAATTATGTCATTAATAACTTACCTTCATGTCGTTCCAAACCCGTGAGACCTTCTTCAGAACACAGTTTAAGATATTTTAGATTTAGTCCGAGAGCTCTCAGTCCCTCCATTGAAACTGTGTGCACGGTATACTGTCCATGTCCAGAAAGATAATAAAAACATCTTCAAAGTAGTCCATGTGACATCAGAAGGTCAGTTAGAATTTTTTGAAGCATCGAAAATACATTTTGGTCCAAAAATAGCAAAAACTACGACTTTATTCAGCATTGTCTTCTCTTCTGGGTCTGTTGTGAGATTTCAAAACACAGCAGTTTAGTGATATCCGGTTCGGGAACGAATCATTCGATGTAACCGGATCCTCTTGAACCAGTTCACCAAATCGAACTGAATCGTTTAAAACGGGCCGCGTCTCCTATAAGCATTAATCCACAAAAGACTTAAGCTGTTCACTTTTTTTAATGTGCCTGACACTCCCTCTGAGTTAAAACAAACTAATATCCCAGAGTAATTAATGTACTCAAACAGTACACTGACTGAACTGCTGTGAAGACAGAACTGAAGATGAATGAACCAGATCCAGATAATGAAAAAAAGATTGACTTGTTCTCGAGTCAAGAACCGTTTCTGTCAGACGCGTCCGAATAGAGATTGGAGAAGCTGATGATACTGTGCATGTGTGATTCAGCATGAAGCAGACTGACAAACAGAGCGTCTGAACCGAACTGGTTCTTTTGATGACTGATTCTGAACTGGTTCTGTGCTAATGTTATGAGCCCAGGTAAACCGAAGGCTTGAATCAAGGGCAATCATCGCAAATGAAGTCATTACGTTGAGTGCAAAAGAACTGGTGAACCATTTTCCTCAACTGGTTTATTGAATCGAACTGTCCGAAAGAACTACTGGTGATCGAAAACCAATGCAACTGGTTCTTGACTTGAGAACGAGTCAATCTTTTGTTCGTTATCTGGCTCAGCTCTGTGTTAATTTTCAGTTCTCTCTTCACAGCAGTTCAGTCTGTGTTCTGTTAGAGTACATGAATTACTCCGAGATATTGGTTTATTTTAACTCAGAGGGAGTGTCAGCCACATTACAAAAGTTAACAGCTTAAGTCATTTGTGGATTATTGCTTATTGGAGATGCGAACCGTTTCAAACAATTCAGTTCAATTTGGTGAACTTGTTCAAGAAGATCTGGTTACATCGAGTTATTCGCTCGCAAACCGGATATCACTAAACTAATATCATTAAACTGTGTTCCGAAGATGAACGGAGGTCTCACGGGTTTCGAATGGCATGAGGGTAAGTTATTAATGACATAATTTTGATTATTGGGTGAACTAACCCTTTAACAAAAAGAGGCAAAGTTGTGCTTATTGTCGTTGTTCATCATCGATCACTAGTTTCTGACACCATGCCTACCAAGTAAAGGTTTTATTGGCAGTGTAAACGCAAGCCTGATTAAGGATACCCATACTGAATCGTATTGTACTGAACTTTACTGTACCATACCGCTCAGTGGAAACCAGCCATAACATGCAAGTTCAGATTAACATAAAATGAATAAGTCCTATTTATTTATTTTTTGCTCTGTTGCAAAGTTGAATTAAAAGAATTATTTAGTCAGAAATGAGTCAAAATCATTTACTTGCCCTCATATCATTTTATCCTTAAAACACAAAGCAGACCCTTAGCCCTCATTTGCCAGTCTCCAATTACATTAACACAAGCATTAAATTCAAATATGGTGTGTAAAGAAGATGCATTAAAGGCAGTCAGTGTAGTCAATTAGTGTAGTCTATTACTTTTCACATGTTTTGTCACTGATCTTAAATTTGAAGTTTGAAGATGTTGAAAAATGGCAATGCAGGTTTGGAAGGACATGACGGTGAGTAATTTATTATTTATTTATTTATTTGTCCTGATTTGTGGGGTGTTCTTACTAATCATTTGAAGTATTTTTCTTTTCTTTTTTGAGAAGTGTACTGTATTGAAATTGTAGTAATAATGATAATAGTAATAATAATGCATGTTCTTTCTATTTCTTTCTAAAGGAGGACTTGGAATTTCATAGTAGGCAAGACCCAATAAGCCCCACTGATTGCGATGTTCTTGTAAATGGAGAGAACATGGGTGGATGGTGGCCACAGCACAGTGCTGCAGATACAGGTGTGAAGCCCATTAGACTATTTCCATGTTGTAATGATATAACCTTCGTAATCATCGGGAAGAAGGAGGCGGGAACCGGCGCACAATCAAAACACTTTAATAATTCAAAAATAAATACAAAACGGCGCACCAGCCCCTCACGGACGACTGGTGCGCATAAATAAAAAGCAAACACATAAAATAATGTCCCAGGCCTGGTCCTCTCTCGTCCTTCACGGTCGTCGCTCCAGTTTTATATCCTTCCATCTCCTACGTGGGACTCGATACTGTGAGTGGGGCGCAGGTGCAGCTCATCTTCAATCACTACACCTGGCCTCACTCCTTGTTCCCACGCCTCTCGGCCCCACCCCACTCGCCACATACCCCCATCGCCCCTCGCAGGCCGGGGGGTAGTCCCGAGACTGTGCTCTACTCCCAACCCCTCCACCACCCCCCCCACCCCCCCGGGCCTGCGGGAACCTGGGGGTAGGACAGACGAGGCGACAGAAAAGGAGATGGAAGGAGGAGCGACAAGGACGAGAGAGGGGAGAGAGGAAAAAAAAAAAACGCACTGCTGCTTGGCCCTCCACCAGCTGGGTGATCTCCTCCGCGATGCCTGGCGGTGGCACTGGACGTCCCCGGCAACTCACTCCAGCCCACCGCCTCGAGCGTCCATGGTGGCACATACTTCGCCTGCAATCAAAACACTTTAATAATTCAAAAATAAATGCAAAACGGCATAAATAAAAAGCAAACACATAAAATAATGTCCTTCACGGTCGTCGCTCCAGTTTTATATCCTTCCATCTCCTACGTGGGACTCGATATTCAACACAAAGAAGACTTAATTGTTATAATAAAGTAATTGTAATAACAGTACAGCTAATAACAACAACAATTAAATAGTAATAAAATACTAGGGTAAATCCAAGTTTAAAGTGGATAGTAAAATAAAGTGCATAGGATGAAAAGTGCAAGTAACATTATTTTATTACACACAATGTTTGACATTTACACTTGCCAACCCACCAAATGCAGATGGATTTCAGCAATTGTGGGTAATATAGTCAATCCCACTAGCCACTTTGGCAGCTTGAATTTTTTTTAAGCCTGCAGTAACAGAGCTTGATGGGACAAGTGGATTTTTGAAGGTGCAAGTGAAAGAGAATTTTACTTGCCCAACCGATCAACTTGATTCTGATTTTATTAAATTCAGTTTAAATGGCATTTGATAACAGTAAAAACATTGCGCCAGTTGAGGCTCATGTAAATTAAGTGTTTATATTCATAGCATAGCATAGTTAAGCAACATAGTGTTCCGAGAGAGTGTTCACTGAAAACTGTGATACAAAAGTTCATATGAGAAGTTAATATACATTTTAGTAAAACATTGTTAATGTTGACTGTTTTTGCTCGATTTGGTTAACACAAATATTTCCAAACAAAGATCACGCCCAGAACAGCAGTGCATTTTTGAGCAACACTGGTGTTTTTTTACTGAATGAGTCAATGATTCAGTGATCTATTCATAAGGACAGGCATTTGTTTCATTTTTGAATCAACAAATTGTTTGAATTAAAGCCTGTGACTCAGTGACTTGATGCCACCTACTGGTGGTTTACTATCGTATTTTAAAGTAGCTTATCTTTGCATTTTTCCAACATTTTATATTTGCATATCTAAAAATGCAAATATAATTTTGTAATTTTTTTTTGCTCTTGTAATTTTGCAGTGTAAAAGTATGCATGCTACATTTTAGCTTTATTAAACTCTCTGTGTAAATGCAACTAATGCCCATTCAGCTGCTTCTATTTCTTCTGCAGTGAAAATATTTTTTGTTGGTAACAACAATATTGTCTTGTAATATTAAAGTGAAATTATTAATAAAATAATATGAAATATGCATGCATTTAATACAGTTTAATACAGGAAAAATGGCTTTTCAGAAGGCAAAAAATTTACTGGAAATCGATTAAAATACATTTTAGTATGAAGTACTATGTAATTTCACAACAGCAAAATTTTGGCCGGTGAAAATAATTTTGGAAAACCACTTGCCACAGTGGCTGGTGAGCAAAAACGTTGCCAAGTCTGATTACTTGGCTCTGTGGATTACTCAGTTCTGATTGGTCAGCACATTCAGAGGTATGTTATTCCTTCATAACAACCGGTTAAACAGCTCCTTCGGGTAACTGCAGTTGGGGCTATTCGCTTACTGGGAACAATTTTGTTATTATTATTATTATTATTATTTCTTTTTTCTTTTTTTTTGTGGAAGCTTTGCATTTGGTTGGCTAATAAAATGTTAAAACTCAAATTTTATATAGTAATATGCTGTTTATTACACATTTAATATTAACACAAAATGACACTAAATAATTGATTGGAGAAAGAGTTGAGAGTTCAAGGAAAATTGCTAAATTTAATAAAATAAGATGTATGCCATTTCTTTTCACTTGTTTAGATGGCTTGAGGTCTGTTGTTGCGGAGCTTGAACTCGAGAGAAACCAACTGCAGGAACAGATTTTGGTCCTTGAGAATCAGTGCCAAGATCTAGAGGACCGTCTGCAACTTCAGGCTCGCATTGAATTACTACAGGTACACAGAAACTGTTTGGACTGTACGTATAACAGCGTTATCAATATCAGCTTCTGGAGTTACACTGCTTGCCAACTGACCCTTTGCTAAGCCTGCTCTCTCAATTACTGTAGCTGTCTGTCACTAAATTATTGGATTGGATTGCCCCAGGAATCATTAAATAAAGTGGAAATGCATCAGGCCTAGTCACTTTATTTACCTTCCTATAATCTGCACCGAAGCAATTAATCTCATCCTTTTTTCCCATCAAAAACCATCTATAATCCAACAAATGAGTCAATATAACATTTTTTAAGGGGTGGTTGACTGCGATTTCATTTTTCTGCATTTCTCTCTCTCTCTCTCTCTCTCTCTCTCTCTCTCTCTCATCTGATTGTAGGCTCCTATAAACTGTGTTCCAATTATACACTTTAAATGTAAATGTATGACTTACAGTGAACTCAGGATATCAATTTTTACCTATCATGTGTTCCCGGGGAATCAAACCCCCAACTTGCGCTTTGATAATACAGTGGTCTACCAATTGAGCTACAGGAACTAATTATGTGTATAGACAGACAGATATTTTTACATAGCTATGGGAAGAATTAAATATGGACTCACATGCAGCTGCCATGGTGTATTAAAGCTTTAATCAGGATAAAACCGTATTTTAAAAGCTAGCAACAACAACAACAAAAAAAAAAAACATGCTGTTAAGAGCCGTATGCTTGCACAGGTTCTGTGCGATCCTCTTCACTAATATCCTCTGCATCTCTGTCACGCTCCACTTGTAGTCTCACTTCCCCATAGGCACCTCACCGTAGGCACTACAATTCCCACAAAGCCTTGTCCCTTCATCACAGTAATTGCACTCTTGTTAATTGCACTAAGGTGTCTTCACTTGATAGTCATTACCCTTGCCTATATTAACCGGTCTTTTTCTGTTTGTCTTCATGGAGTCCTTTCATTCAGTCACCCAGTTTCCTCCTCTTCTTCCGAATTTCCTGTTCCAGTTCCTATTCCCATTCCTGTTCTCTCCCTGTTTGTTTGTTGTTGGGGAGGTGGGTTCTACGTCACATGTGTTCTGGACCCTGGCGGATGGTATGGGATATAATGATGTGGCCCTTAAATACATTTTCAACACCGGTCTGGATGACCCGGTGCCTCGAAGGGAAATGGACCAGTTGGACGCTTATAATTTCTGGTAGCTTGTGTTCTACCTACAACATCGGTCTCCGTGGAATACCCCAGCCACATTCTCCTGGTGGGATGGCCGATTCTAGACTGGGGTCTACAAACAGGAGGACCGCCAGCCCAGCGCCACTGCACAAGATGGCCGCCAGCCCAGCGCCACAGCACAAGATGGCCACCAGCCCAGCGCCACAGCACAAGGTGGCCGCCAGCCCAGCGTCACAGCGCAAGATGGCCGCCGTCCCAGCGCCACTGCCCAAGATGGCCGCCGGTCCAGAGTCATGACACAAGATGGCCGCTTGTCCAGTGCCTCTGCACAAGATGACAGCCACAGTTGACCCTCCAAAGTCGAGTCAGGTTCCTGTTGACCCTCCAGAGTCGAGTCAGGTCAAGTCACTGTTGACACTCCGGAGTCAGGTTAAGTCACCAGTGATCTTCATGGACAAAGGCAAGTCACCATTGATCTTCATGGGCAAGGGCAAGTCACCAATGATCTTCATGGGCAAAGGCAAATCACCATTGATCTTCATGGGCAAAGGCAAGTCACCATTGATCTTCATGAGCAGAGTCAGGTCACCAATGATCTTCATAAGCAGAGTCAAGTCACCAATGATCTTCATTAGCAGAGTCAAGTCATCATTGGTCTTCCTGAATCCAGTCCAAACACCACGGAATCCGCACCTCTGCTGAACTACCAGAGCTTCTCCACGTCTCGGCTGAACTACCAAGGTCTCTCCACGTCTCTGCTGAACTACTAGAGCCTCTCCACATCTCGGCTGAACTACCAGAGCCTCTCCTCGTCTCTGGAGAACTTCCAGAGCCTGGTGGGCTTCTGTCTCGACTGCACGGAAGTGGTGGTCTTCTGTGCCGCCCGGGTGGGCTTCTGTCTCGACCGCACAGAAGTGGTGGTCTTCTGCCGCAAATATCACATTTGAATATTTGAGCTCACAAAAAAACGTATATTTGAATATTTGTTTATTTGAATTAAGTTCAATGAGACAGACGTTATTTTTCATTAATATTTGTTGTTTCCATCATTTTGAACAAGCTTACACACAATAAGCTTGAACACATCGTGTTTTGTAGCTGAAAACCTTTAACAATGCGTGCAAACAAACAAAAGTACAGATTAAAAGCAAAAAAAAAGGTGAACAAATATAAAATGTAAAGCAGCCTGCAGCAATAGGCTATTGTAGAACGTAGCCTACACTTTTAAACTTTTAAACTGTCAGCAATCTTTTTTTCTATTGTTTAACATGTTCTTGTTAAGAAATACGGGCATGTATACATGGTCAGGGGAAAGTCGGCTCTTTAGTCTGTTAACAATAAGGCCGGCCGTGGAGAAAACACGCTCTGACGGCACAGACATTGGCAGGACTTACAAATAATGGTGTGCTAAGCGAATAAGTTTTGTGAAGCGCTTCGTGTTTTTATTTCACCACTGAATGGGATCCTCATCTGGTGGAATACCTGGCACCAGCAAGAACTGTTCCCACTCGTCTCGGCTGGACTCTCTGTAATCATTGCTTAAGAACTGGCTCAACCTTTTCCGACGAGTGGGCATTGCATCCTCTTCATCGTTGGTGACGGCGGCTGCATCCGCACCACTCGCATCAAGGAAAATGTTCTGATAATGTTCAAATTATTTTTTTTACTTCTCATGTTTTCATCGAGAAACCTGAGATGTTTGTGCTGAGGGTCTAGGGCAGATGTGAGAAGAGGAGTTTTCACTGCAAATCAAGTTAACGGTGTTTATTCGTTGCTTGAGAGATGCTGCAACAATGTTCTTGAATTTGATCTCTTTCTGTGATTCTCCACGGCATATTTGAAGGACTGTAGAAGACCACAGTTCTTAGGGGCCATTCAAATATTGCGTCTTTTGGGCGCTCAAGTTCGTTATTTCCAATCTAGGCGCGGTATGCTCGCTCATAATGGAAGCGACGCGGTCACGATTCGCACGATTTGCTGAGTTTAGGTTTGAAGATTATGAAAATTCTTGAATTTGAGATTCAAGATTCTTTCCTTTTTTTTTTTTTTTTGAACACCTGGCATCCCAGCAAAATGGTTCTCATTCGCGCTTGAATATAAATTGCCCATGAGTGAACCTCATGATTCAGTTAATCTAGAAGAGAAAAAAGTGCAGAAGACCTCAGCTGTGTGGGAGCACTGTAAATTTAGTGAGCCCTGCACTGACCTCAAATTTAGGCCCTAGCTTGGCCCTTGTCTGACAGCTTATCAAAATAACCGTCCCGACCCACACCCCCCCAAACTGCTTATACTTCACTTCAGCTATTAAAATAGTTTAGTTTTGTATGTAATGGCAAAATTGTTTTGTTGTTATTATTATTATTATTATTATTATTATTATTATTATCAAGTTAATTTAGAAAAAACATTTGGAGTATTTTTTACTCCAAAAAATCCAGTTTAGCCTTATCAAATCACCATGACTTGCCTAAAATAAAATCTAGATATACCTACTAAAAACATATAACAGTGTTATAATAAATGTGCACTATATCCAAGTTTGTGCGGAGAGTGAACCTAAAGCTCGCTTTGCATGAAGGCGCAAGCACAATCACTTGTTTTTCAGTTTCAGTTGCTCATTTTTGGTAAGAGTAATGCATCATTCGGAACAGTAAAGGGTCTACTTGTACTTGTGTTCACAATATCAACAAAAGGTTAAAGGGGGGGTGAAATGCTCATTTTCACTCAATATCCTGTTAATCTTGAGTACCTATAGAGTAGTACTGCATCCTTCATAACTCCAAAAGTCTTTAGTTTTATTATATTCATAAGAGAAATAGTCTGTACCGATTTTTCCCGGAAAAACACGACAGGCTGGAGGCGTGACGTGTGGGCGGAGCTAAAGAATCACGAGCGCGAGTAGGCTTTTGCGTTGAGAGCGTCTGGAAGCTGTGACACAGATCCAGAGGCTGAAATTTAACAAGAGCAGCATCAGCAAACGACGTCTCTATGTGGTATGTACTAAAACTGTATATATTTGCTTAGCAGTTTTGGAAAATGACTAAGTTCCACTTTGTCGTCTTTTTTTTTTATGTGGAAAGTGCAGTTTGATGACAACATCGCATGTTGTTTACTAGATGTGCATACGCGCCGATAGCTAAGTGAACAACACAGAGATATTTGAAGCAGTTTTACTCACCACCTGCGGTTCCAACACACGATCGTGACCCTTTTTCGTTGGGACTGCATTATCCTTAAGAAATAAATTATGTGCAAATCCAGCGTCAAACTGGGCTTTGTTTGTAAAACAAGCATCTTCGAAATGCAGGGAACAAACAAAAACACTTGCACAACTCCGTCGATGCTCTGTTAAAATAAACTCCATTCCCTGGTCCCTTAATGCTGTTTTTTTTTTTTTTTTTTGGTAATCTGTGCAGGGTTGTCTTGCCCTGGCAACCAAAAACACACTTCTGTGACATTTCGCAACGCTCTCGCTCTGATCAATGAGTCTGTGCTCAGCCTCTCAGTGCTCTGCTATACGGGAGCGTGCGCTCTTTCGGCAGAAGTGTCCTTAGGACCCATATAAGGAAATTCCGCTCCATCTCCATAGTAAATAAATAAATATATCCTTACTATTTCCCCATGTTCATGGTAGGCTAATTGCATTTGCTGGGGTTTTTCTGCAAGCTTAAGCCTATTGCGTGCTTTTGAACGCAAAACTCTTCAGCTGCACTGATGGGTGACACGCTCTTTGCTGCTACTGCTGGCAGGACACTAAACAGAGCCGCTCTTAACAACACAGTCTCGTGTTGTTTCCTCCAGCATAGCAATTTTTTCATCACTAATTGATTGGTCTAAATTAAAAAAATGAGGAGAAGCATAGGTTCCTTTTGCCAGGCTGAAATGCAAGGCATGTGCACATCGCAACAGCACATCAACTTTGAAAAATCACCTCTAAGTAGTACGCCTATAGTATATTGTTGGTATAAAAAAATTACATGCACCAGTTACGTTTGGGATAATTTTATTTTAAACGCCATTATGTCAACTGAAAACATTGCAATTGTGTTTTCAAATACAACAACGAGCACAACAAAACCATTTCAAGAGGCGGGTTCAGCAGTCTTCATACCGGAAAACAGTTAAAATGATCTCAAACATACAGCGTGCTCTCTTTATTTTATCAAATGATCATAATAACATCTATTAATTTTATAATCCTGCTACTAGCCTTTTATTTAAACTAAACCCCCTGATCAAAATGATCAAAAATTGACATCCCTAGTTACATTTGCCCCATATGTTTTTACAGTAGTGTAAATTGTAAATTTTATATATAGTAGTGTATATACAAAATTAACATTCATTGATCAGTAGTTTTAAAATTACTTCAAATCAACTAATTTTGTACCTTTGCTCAAGTAAAATTGAAAAGGAGTACTTGATTTGTGTACTTCATCCAACACTGGTACATAGAACAAGATTTAGAAATGTTGAACATAAAATAGAAGAATACATTTTATCTGGACAGCCCCTTATTGTGTCTTATAAGCGAGCCAAACTTTGTGACCATGATTTCATATACATATTACACACACCCATGTTCATATACATTTTAATGTTTTCTCTAGTTATCTGTTTTTTGTCACTCTTTTTCAGTTTGGATACGTACAATGCTTATTTATTCGTTATTGTCAGGTTCTGTTATCCTTGTTATGAATTGTAAATGATGTTAATCACTTTTGAAAAAAAAAAAAATGACTGAGATATTTGGGTTTCTTATGCCTGTTTCACACTGGATGTGTAAGCAGAGATGAAGCAGCACAGAAGCTGCATATTTGCAGAGCGGAAGCGATGCGCACTGTCATGCCATTTTAGTGCACATTGTGGATGCTCTAATCTATTCACATGGGTGCTGAAAAAGTGCCTCATATGCCTCTAGTGTGAAACGAGCTTTACTTTCAAAATGTTTGGTTTGTTTTTTGATTACATTTGTTTTGTAACACTTCTCTCCCACCTGTTGGCCCTGAGACCCTCCTCCTCTCCATCTCCGCCTCTGCTGCTGCTCTGCATGATGGGTGCAGCCACTGAGAACAGTTTCCCATCAGTTTTGTGCATGCAGGTTTCATCGCCTCCATTGTTTGCTCCCGTCTGTGCTGTCAGTAGTTTTCTGGAACTCTTCATCCTCTCCTAAGGAAATTCTGGCAGCACAGACGAGGCTGGCTCATGGGGTCCTGTCCTTTATCTGTGGCTTTATCCTCCCTTTTCTGCCCTTTTCCTCCCTTTAACAAAATCACTGGCCAAGTCTCTGCTATAAAACAGACCTTTGTCAGCTGTCTACATGGGGATTTAGTTTTTTTTTTTTTTCTTATGTCCAACATTATCACACCTCAGAATTATGAAGTAAAATTCACACCGTAAAATTCTGTAATCATTTACTCATTAATGTTCTCGTTATGAAAAAATTTAACCCTTATTGAACAACAAGGGGGGAACATAAATGATGATAACATGTGGAAAATATTTGAAACTTTTTTTGTTGTCTGTACAGTAAAAGTCAGACTCAGTGGTGATCAGTGTGGTTTTCTTTAGATTTCTTTTGTGTCCTCTTGTTGTCTGTTGGTTTAAAAACCTAAAATCTTTTTACACATAAACTACCAAAAATGACTTATTATATATATATATATATATATATATTATTATTATTAATATTGTTATTAATATTATATTTTTTTCATTCAAGGAAAAAAATAATGCTTAGATTTGAGAGGCCAGTTAAAATGAATATTATGGTTTCATATTTAGAATGATCTTAGAATTTTATAAAAACTTTTTTCTAAGGTAAATTTAGGTGTCTTTCCTAAAAAGATGCTGGGAGACTACAAATGTACATATAATAACCAATGATAGAATGTGGTGATGCCAAAATACCATGAATCCAGCAACCCTCACTTGACTGCCTATAACTATTGTAGGGATACATTCATAATTACTAAACATAGCAAAATATGCATGAAAAACATAAATCAAACTCAGCAATTATTCAGTCTGATTCTCGTATGTACATAACACCATTAAACATTGTAGACTCCCCCAAAACACACCTCTTTGGCCAGTATCAATAATAAAAAAAAACACTCTGCAAAATAATAACAAGACAGCAAAAAAAAAAAAGCACATTTGCTTCTAAAGTCAATTGTTACATCCCTTTTCGTAGAACATAATTTGCCCAGGTTGCTGTTTCAGTGAAAGGGGCAAAATTATGGAATGCTCTGCCAGATTAGCCCCCGACATTAGCCACCTTAAAAAAAAAATCTAATTGTGGTTAATTCAGGAACAATGTTGCTCTCATATTTAGTCTTTTGACTTTGCCCTTTCTGTATACTTTTAGTCCTTTTTTATTATTTTCCATTGTGTTACATTTCTATCCTTTTTTTTCCCCATTCTTTTATTAATGTTGATGTTTATGTTGATGAATATGAGACAAAACTACAGAATGTCACATTTTATTATTAGGTCTTTCGACACCATACATGTTTTACCAAATAAAAAGGACAGCACTTTTAGAGTTCATCCCCATATTTGATGTGGGCATAAGCATTGGAACAGTTGAATTTAAGGCAGATGTAAAAGATTAAAAGCTAATATTTAGTTGCAGATCCCTTGCAGAGTCTGTAACCCATAGTCGTCGTCAGACTCCTGGTCTTATGTTGCTTGTTTGGGGAGTTTCTGTCTTTAGTCACCTCTTCAGATGGTGAAATTTAACGTTCAATCAGATTTAAATCTGGAGATTGATTTGGGCAATAAAGTCCTTGACTGAACTGTCAGGGTGTTTTGGGTCATTTTCCTGATCCATTCTGAAGTGCTTTCTAATTAATTTGGTGGCATTTTTATAAAATATTGGTAGCCAAGATGATTTTGTACCCCCTTCCAAATTCATTCTGCTACTGCCATCATACATTAAGTCATTATTAAAATTAAGAGGTCCTGTTCTAGAGACATCAATGCATCCCCATGCCATGACACCACCTCCACCAATCTTTACAGATGAGGTTGTAAGCTTAGGATCATTTGCAGTTCCCTTTTTTCTCCACACTTCTGCTGTCCAATCACTTAGGTAAAGGTTAATCTTTGTCCGTCAACTTCGTTCCAAAACTCTACTGAAGAATCTTGCCTTTCTATTTTTGGTGCTGATCAGAGGTTTGCATTTTGCTGTGTAGATTCTATAATTCTGTGTCATTCTCATGTGGACTGTAGATTGACAGAGCATCACCACAGCTTTCTGGAGGTTGTTGGTGATTTTACAGACATATATTTAAGGGTCATTTTCACAGCTTTTTTGATTTGTCTGTCAACAACTACTGTTATTTTTCTCAGACGATCATGTTGTCATTGGTTGCTGATGTCGCTGGTAGTTTCCGAACTCTTGATTTCTCCATGCCCTTTTTTTCCTATAGTTCTAATTGACTTCCTCTTTTCTTTTAGCATCCAAATTGCTTGCTTTTTCTTTTCAGAATCGCTTTCCTCATCTTCATCCTGGTTTGTGTAAGCCATCATTGAATACAAGAATTAGAATGCAGAAGCAATGGATATAACTGATAAGATCCATTTCCTGCTTTTAATATCTGAAGAATTAATGCAACAGAACACAGCTGAACACTTAGAAAGACCTGTGAGGCAACTGTTCCAATACTTTTGCTCACATCAGATTGGGAGATGAAAGTATAAAAGTGCTGATCTTCTTAGCTGGTAAAACATCTTTGTGTTGAATCACCCAATATTAAAACGTGACATTCTGTAGTTTTGTTTCAATTGAATCTTTTAATCATATTTACAGATTTCTTGACTCAACAGCAAACAGAACAATTTTGTCTTTACTGTTCCAATACATATTGAGGGTACTGTATGTGGTTTATTTGTTTGAATCATTAATAGCAGACTCACATATACTGTACGACTCTTTCGACTCTCCACTGTTTTGAATTGACAGTTTGAATGCATTTTTGTACTGGATTCTTGGACTGATAACTTTTAGCAGCCTGAAATTACCTGATTGCAAACCAGAATGCTAAAACAATCTCTCTTGTGAAAAAGTGAAAGTGACGTGACATTCAGCCAAGTATGGTGACCCATACTCAGAATGTGTGCTCTGCATTTAACCCATCCAAAGTGCACACACACAGCAGTGAACACAAACCCGGAGCAGTGGGCAGCCATTTATGCCCGGGGAGCAGTTCGGGGGTTCAGTGCCTTGCTCAAGGGCACCTCAGTCGTATTGCCGACCCGAGTCTCGAACCTCTAACCACTAGGCCACGACGCCCCCATTGTTCAAATATCACTTTTTGAAGTACTGTTTCCACAATAATTTACTAATCGAAAGTCTTCAGGAGATGAATCTTTAGCTTTTAAGCTCTCAAATGGTATTTAATTTATGAAGATTAATTGAATAATTAATGTTAAAAAAAATCCATTTACAACTGCAATTTAAGTGGCTATACATAGACAACTGACTGTCTCTGCCAGAAAGCTTAAACTAGGCAGTGGTGGTTGTTGGTCTTGCTTGCAGGACAAGCATCAAAAGCAAAATAAACACAAAAATGATTCACAGAATTAACGTTTTGTGGTGCTTATTCCAGTCCCCTGATTTGTTTTCGAATGCACATGCTGGAATTTCACAGAACAGGATGTCTGTAGTCCAGTCTGAAGTAGTCTCATGTTTGCAAAGGGTGGAGGATTGAGCTGGAGTTAGTATTTTCTTAGCCTTGCTGAGATGTCTGACCAGCTGGAAAGGTCTGTGCTGCTGCTGTTGGATTGTCTGGCTGAAATGAGAAGTTAAGCTGTATGTCATCCATGTAACATATTTTGTTACATAAACCATGTGCCAACCAGTGTTGGGTATAGTTACTTTGGAAAGTAGTTAGTTAGGTTACAACGTTACCATCAATTAAAAGTAATCAGTTATGATACAGCGTTACCTATTCATAAAAGTAACGCGTTAGAGTACTCATGCGTTACCAAAAATTAAAAGCCATTTGCAGCGGCTCACACGACAGACACAGCCCCCGGCCCCTTTAAATGCACCTAAAAGTGGTGACTCCCGACAATGAATAACGTCAGTCATCCGACTAAATTAACACTGCAGGATAACTATAACAGGAAAGACCGTCACCAATCGGCTATTCCACATGGCGTTTTATTTATTTATTATCACAGAACATATTATTAATCAAAATTCACACCTAACGTTACCCAGCCCGGGTAGCCTAGGCTACTGTATATTATGAGCACCACAAGATAACTCCTGATTTTTCTTTAACTTTAAATAATGCAGTTATCAAAGTACAAGTATGCTTACTTGTAAACACAACCTTAAACAGGCTTGCAGATTTAAATCCATTCAGAAATGATGAACAACCAGCCAGCCAATGATCTAACAGAAATTAACAGCTGCCTGTCAAACAAAAATGATAACAAACCGAATAAAATCCTTCACTGCCACACAGGCAAATGACAAATCGCTTAATAGCCGAACTAATTATTATTAAAGTGTCACTCACAGTCACAAGCCTAAATTCGCTTTAACACAGTCCTCTTACATTTACTCTTCAAAGTAGTGATTAAAACGTAGCGTTAAATTTGAGGTAGAATTTTTGGCGGTCGACAGAAGCTTTTCACCAAAGCAAAGTGTGCATTTTACCGTTATGTTCTTTTCTTTTTCGTTGACAAATTGAAAATAATGTGCGTACTTCCATAAATCAAACGCTGTCCTCTCTGCTATCTTGCCGGGAGTTTGAAAAAAAAAAAAGCCCCACACACACATAGGGTCAGGCGCAGGGCACAGACGCATCACAGCCATTGACTTTACGATCACAGAGCTTCGGCTCCACTGATACTGTACATCCGCAGGTGGCACAGTAGACCTAGGACTACTGTCTGACAAAAAGCAGGCTGCAGTCGGGATTTTCCTTTCCTTAAAATAACTTACGCACGAAACTAACGCGTTAAGTTACAAATTTCAGGAAAAAAGTAATTAGAGTACTCTAACACGTTACTTTGTAACGCGTTACCCACAACACTGGTGCCAACTGCCTTGAAGTGTGAACAAACCTTTAGGTACCTAGGTGACAATGTCAGCTAACCTCCAAGAAACTGATAAGTCTGCCTGTGAGGAAATTTTCCATTTGGTGCAAAACAAAAAAAAAGAAGTAAAGCATGGATCCATCCTTTCCTGTATCAATTTGCCTTAAATGGATAGTTTACACCAAAATAAAAATTCTGTCATTAATTACTCTCTTATGTCGTTCCAGACCCATAAGACCTTTGTTCATTTTTGGAACACAAATTAAGAACAAATTAAGAAAGCCAGTACCACAACCCATGCATGTACATTCTTCTTGCAAACAACCGGGATCTCCGTCTGAATGCAGGCTTCTGCATTAGCAACACCACACGCATGCATTGTGGTTAGGGCTGGGATAAACGATTATTTTTTTGATGCATCGATTAATCTAACGATTAATTTTTTCAGACCGATTCGATTTCAATTATCTCCCCATTAATTGACTACTAACAACTTATACATGTTGATTTACATATCTGAATGAAAAAAAACATGAATTCCTTAACATTGCAATATATGTTTATTGCTCTTAAAATAAAAGACTGACTAAGAATGCATTACTTTGCACTTGTATAGAGATAGCATTCAATAAAACCTTGAAGCCTTGAAAACACATAGCATTCAATAAAACCTTGAAGCCTTGAAAACACATAGCTTGAAAACATAGGGCCTAGCTTACTGAAAAAAAGTTATTCTTTCAGATGAAAATAACAACAACTTGATGTCTAGCATTCAATAAAAAAGGTCACTCAAAATACTTGTTTAGAGCAGTTGAAAGAATACAGTAACCAATGTAAACTTGAGGGCTTTAAGCTAATACAGAGAGTGCTTTTCCAAAAAAATAAAAAATAAATTTACAGTGGGAGCCAGCAGCCTGTCATGGAGAAAAGAAAAAAAAAATCCCTGAATGCTCCATGTGAAACTTTGGCGTTCCGCCCTTTCTCTATCGTGTCTAATGATTTTGGTTAATATGCACGAGAGAGGGAGAGAGAGAGAGAGAGAGAGAGAGAGACAGAGACAGAGAGAGAGCAAGACAGCGCTTGTGTAGTTTGAAGACTGTGATTGCGCGAGCGCGCGTGAAACTTTGGTGTTTCCCCTTTTTCTATCGTGTTTAATGATTTTGATTAATATGCACAAGGGAGAGAGAGAGCAAGAAGCGCTCGTCTTGTTTGAAGACTGTTAGTGCGTGCGCGCAGCCGGGGCTCTCTCTCGTATGTGCCCTGTCAGGCGCAGGAGTCATTCTATTCTACATCACTCAAAGATCAAATAAGGCTTTGACAGGCGCCAAAAAAAAGATCAATGCAGAAAAACCCCTGGATTGGTCATATAACGTTGGACAGAATGTTGATCCGGCCATCGCGTATATTCAGTGCACATAAGGTAAACGTTTTGCAAATGTTTTTTAGAGAAATAAAAACTGGTCGACGAATCGATGCGCATATTTTGCGTCAACGTATTTTTTGTTGTCCCAGCCCTAATTGTTGTACTTTAGTGAATGTGCATCGAAGTCCGACACAGAAGAGAAGAAATTGTTGAATAAAGTAATTTTTTGTTGTTGTTTTTGTTTTCTTTGCACACAGAAAGTATTCTCGTAGCTTCATAAAATTAAGGTTGAACCACTGATGTCAGATGGACTATTTAAACAATGCCCTTACTACGTTTCTGAGCCTTGAATGTGATAGTTCCGTTTCTGTCCATCCTGGGTCAGATTTTTAAAAAAAATATCTTAATTTGTGTTCTGAAGATGAACAGAGGTCTTTGAGGTTGGGAACGACATGAGGGTGAGTAATTAATGACAGAATATAATTTTTTTTGGGTAAGATATCCCTTTAACACTGTCAGTGGGTATTTTCAATTTCTGACCCAAGTATTCTTAGTTTTTGTATACTTTGAACTTCAAACTATACTCCATTTGATGTGTGCGAACGCAGGCAATCTAGAAAGCTTTATCCATATCCAGTGTCTGCTCTTTTTTTTTTTTTTCTCCCATCAAGTTATGACTGCTAACAAATATTTTTTAACTCTTTTCCAAACCAAAGCAGAGCTGTCTTGCTCATAAAGCTTGTCGGTGTGTTGTATTTTGCAGTCTCTGCTGGTTTGGTGTCTTATGTTTCTATGTTTTTCTTCTTTTCTTTTTTGGTACTGTGTAACAATGGCCCAGGATAGTGTTGCCACCTTGTGTAAAAACTGATTATTGCAAAAAAACTTCAGTGCGCATGTGCGAACTGCGTTCACAATGTACAAAGTCCCTTGCATACTCATAACAAGTGAAGTATACTTTGGGCTTAAGAAAAACAGAATGGGGGTCGATTGTGCTAGTAATGATGTTAAAAATGAAATGCATTGTTGCAGTGACTATAATTAAGAGCTCATAATGAAGTCTCACGCTAAATTAAGGATAATGATCAAAATTATCACTTGCCTTACTAACCTTATTGATGTTGCTACATGTACTCACACAATTGTAATGCAGTTGTCTAGACTGATTTCTTACGGAATCATAATTGTAGTCATATACTACTTTGTTCAGGGTGTCCCACTTTCACTTCCATGCTATAGTTGATTGAAAGACTCTTCAGGTGGCATTACCCATTTATTGCTATAACCAAGGTGAATTGTTATAATTTCTGGAAATAATTCTCAAAAAGCTGTTTCTTGCTGTAGTTTGCACTGTAAATATCATTGTGGCTTATATAGGTCTTGCATATTTTAATCTTCTGGTCCACAGTCCACAGAAGCTGAATTTGCAATATGTGCTCCTACCTGATGCTTTCCGGACCTTTTTCACTCTCTAATCTGCACTAGAATTACCTAGCTGTCTCTCCTCAATCCTGATTTTGTATTCGCCCTCCATTGCCCTAAACATATTTGATCCATTGCCTTTGTCTTGTGGCACAAAACTGATTGAGGATGACTGGTTGTTTCCTGGCTGCTCCGATCCAGAATTAGCCAATCGGCAAGAGGAAGTGGAGGAGGAGTTGGCCCAGGCCCGTGGACTCTGCACACAGAAAAGCAGGAAGCCCAAATATTTCACCCCACACAGCCTGCAGGTATGAACTAAAGTCTCTAAGTAAATTGCATACAAATGAGTGACAAATTAAAAGAACAATTTCTAAGTAAGGTGTTAGGTCACAGTGTGCTGCCTGATCAGCTTCAGTGCACCTTGGTGTTGATTCTAAAAATTGGATTACTTCTTCCTGGAGCAGTGGAACACCACTCTTCCAAAAGATATGCCCTCATCTAGTGTCTAAATAACGGTGGTGTCTAATGCCTCATTTCCACTGAGTGGTATGGTTTGGTACAGTACGGTAAGCAATTATTTCCGTTTCCAATATCAGAAGTTTTAAATGGTACCAAAAAAGCGAACCCTACCAAACAACTTTCTTGGTACCCTTCTGTTGGGTTCCTAGCACAGCAAAGGCTACCAAAATGGTGGAACTCACTGCAGAGCATTGATTGGTTGACTAGAATTGTCACTTTTGTTTGATACAAGGGGATAAAGCGTCCTTCACTTGTTCTGCTTTGCTTTCCATGAATGTTAGGCTTATTCATATCAGAGTGCACAAACACAAAGAATATAACCATGCATTTTATATTTTCATACAGACAAAAGCCATTTCTCAATATTCTTGTCTGTTCTTGTGGACTTGTGAAACATAATTGCCCAAACACCCACAGAATTTTCTAATTAAATATCTATAATTGTGTCATGAAATGTAATTTGAAGAGTTTTTCAGGTGAGAATGTAATTGTTTAAAACTAAAATCTGTGGTTTATTTTATAAGATAGCACCTATTTGAAAATGTGTTATGCTGATTTTGGAGCTCCAGGTGATCACCGGGCGCTCAGTGCTCATGTATCCGCCAAGAGCAACCTAAGCTTGGCTAGTCCTTCTGACATTTGGCTCAGATGTCTCTGTAGTGATTAAACATGAGATTCAATTCTTTTTGGGTTGGCTATATTTAACAGGCATTCATGGTCTCATGAATCTGTTCAAAGTTATGTTTAACTTTATATATTTAATCTTAACTTTACCATGGTAATGTTACAGCGCTGACTTTGTGGTATACGTTTGACTGAACTGTTTGCTTTTGTCTTTATTTCCTCTTATATAAGCCTCTTATACTTTGTACTTTTACTTTTATAATGGCTATTATTGTTCATTAAACTTACATTTAAAGGGTAAGTTCACCCAATAATCAAAATTATGTCATTAATAACTTACCTTCATGTCGTTCCAAACCCGTGAGACCTTCTTCAGAACACAGTTTAAGATATTTTAGATTTAGTCCGAGAGCTCTCAGTCCCTCCATTGAAACTGTGTGCACGGTATACTGTCCATGTCCAGAAAGATAATAAAAACATCTTCAAAGTAGTCCATGTGACATCAGAAGGTCAGTTAGAATTTTTTGAAGCATCGAAAATACATTTTGGTCCAAAAATAGCAAAAACTACGACTTTATTCAGCATTGTCTTCTCTTCTGGGTCTGTTGTGAGATTTCAAAACACAGCAGTTTAGTGATATCCGGTTCGGGAACGAATCATTCGATGTAACCGGATCCTCTTGAACCAGTTCACCAAATCGAACTGAATCGTTTAAAACGGGCCGCGTCTCCTATAAGCATTAATCCACAAAAGACTTAAGCTGTTCACTTTTTTTAATGTGCCTGACACTCCCTCTGAGTTAAAACAAACTAATATCCCAGAGTAATTAATGTACTCAAACAGTACACTGACTGAACTGCTGTGAAGACAGAACTGAAGATGAATGAACCAGATCCAGATAATGAAAAAAAGATTGACTTGTTCTCGAGTCAAGAACCGTTTCTGTCAGACGCGTCCGAATAGAGATTGGAGAAGCTGATGATACTGTGCATGTGTGATTCAGCATGAAGCAGACTGACAAACAGAGCGTCTGAACCGAACTGGTTCTTTTGATGACTGATTCTGAACTGGTTCTGTGCTAATGTTATGAGCCCAGGTAAACCGAAGGCTTGAATCAAGGGCAATCATCGCAAATGAAGTCATTACGTTGAGTGCAAAAGAACTGGTGAACCATTTTCCTCAACTGGTTTATTGAATCGAACTGTCCGAAAGAACTACTGGTGATCGAAAACCAATGCAACTGGTTCTTGACTTGAGAACGAGTCAATCTTTTGTTCGTTATCTGGCTCAGCTCTGTGTTAATTTTCAGTTCTCTCTTCACAGCAGTTCAGTCTGTGTTCTGTTAGAGTACATGAATTACTCCGAGATATTGGTTTATTTTAACTCAGAGGGAGTGTCAGCCACATTACAAAAGTTAACAGCTTAAGTCATTTGTGGATTATTGCTTATTGGAGATGCGAACCGTTTCAAACAATTCAGTTCAATTTGGTGAACTTGTTCAAGAAGATCTGGTTACATCGAGTTATTCGCTCGCAAACCGGATATCACTAAACTAATATCATTAAACTGTGTTCCGAAGATGAACGGAGGTCTCACGGGTTTCGAATGGCATGAGGGTAAGTTATTAATGACATAATTTTGATTATTGGGTGAACTAACCCTTTAACAAAAAGAGGCAAAGTTGTGCTTATTGTCGTTGTTCATCATCGATCACTAGTTTCTGACACCATGCCTACCAAGTAAAGGTTTTATTGGCAGTGTAAACGCAAGCCTGATTAAGGATACCCATACTGAATCGTATTGTACTGAACTTTACTGTACCATACCGCTCAGTGGAAACCAGCCATAACATGCAAGTTCAGATTAACATAAAATGAATAAGTCCTATTTATTTATTTTTTGCTCTGTTGCAAAGTTGAATTAAAAGAATTATTTAGTCAGAAATGAGTCAAAATCATTTACTTGCCCTCATATCATTTTATCCTTAAAACACAAAGCAGACCCTTAGCCCTCATTTGCCAGTCTCCAATTACATTAACACAAGCATTAAATTCAAATATGGTGTGTAAAGAAGATGCATTAAAGGCAGTCAGTGTAGTCAATTAGTGTAGTCTATTACTTTTCACATGTTTTGTCACTGATCTTAAATTTGAAGTTTGAAGATGTTGAAAAATGGCAATGCAGGTTTGGAAGGACATGACGGTGAGTAATTTATTATTTATTTATTTATTTGTCCTGATTTGTGGGGTGTTCTTACTAATCATTTGAAGTATTTTTCTTTTCTTTTTTGAGAAGTGTACTGTATTGAAATTGTAGTAATAATGATAATAGTAATAATAATGCATGTTCTTTCTATTTCTTTCTAAAGGAGGACTTGGAATTTCATAGTAGGCAAGACCCAATAAGCCCCACTGATTGCGATGTTCTTGTAAATGGAGAGAACATGGGTGGATGGTGGCCACAGCACAGTGCTGCAGATACAGGTGTGAAGCCCATTAGACTATTTCCATGTTGTAATGATATAACCTTCGTAATCATCGGGAAGAAGGAGGCGGGAACCGGCGCACAATCAAAACACTTTAATAATTCAAAAATAAATACAAAACGGCGCACCAGCCCCTCACGGACGACTGGTGCGCATAAATAAAAAGCAAACACATAAAATAATGTCCCAGGCCTGGTCCTCTCTCGTCCTTCACGGTCGTCGCTCCAGTTTTATATCCTTCCATCTCCTACGTGGGACTCGATACTGTGAGTGGGGCGCAGGTGCAGCTCATCTTCAATCACTACACCTGGCCTCACTCCTTGTTCCCACGCCTCTCGGCCCCACCCCACTCGCCACATACCCCCATCGCCCCTCGCAGGCCGGGGGGTAGTCCCGAGACTGTGCTCTACTCCCAACCCCTCCACCACCCCCCCCACCCCCCCGGGCCTGCGGGAACCTGGGGGTAGGACAGACGAGGCGACAGAAAAGGAGATGGAAGGAGGAGCGACAAGGACGAGAGAGGGGAGAGAGGAAAAAAAAAAAACGCACTGCTGCTTGGCCCTCCACCAGCTGGGTGATCTCCTCCGCGATGCCTGGCGGTGGCACTGGACGTCCCCGGCAACTCACTCCAGCCCACCGCCTCGAGCGTCCATGGTGGCACATACTTCGCCTGCAATCAAAACACTTTAATAATTCAAAAATAAATGCAAAACGGCATAAATAAAAAGCAAACACATAAAATAATGTCCTTCACGGTCGTCGCTCCAGTTTTATATCCTTCCATCTCCTACGTGGGACTCGATATTCAACACAAAGAAGACTTAATTGTTATAATAAAGTAATTGTAATAACAGTACAGCTAATAACAACAACAATTAAATAGTAATAAAATACTAGGGTAAATCCAAGTTTAAAGTGGATAGTAAAATAAAGTGCATAGGATGAAAAGTGCAAGTAACATTATTTTATTACACACAATGTTTGACATTTACACTTGCCAACCCACCAAATGCAGATGGATTTCAGCAATTGTGGGTAATATAGTCAATCCCACTAGCCACTTTGGCAGCTTGAATTTTTTTTAAGCCTGCAGTAACAGAGCTTGATGGGACAAGTGGATTTTTGAAGGTGCAAGTGAAAGAGAATTTTACTTGCCCAACCGATCAACTTGATTCTGATTTTATTAAATTCAGTTTAAATGGCATTTGATAACAGTAAAAACATTGCGCCAGTTGAGGCTCATGTAAATTAAGTGTTTATATTCATAGCATAGCATAGTTAAGCAACATAGTGTTCCGAGAGAGTGTTCACTGAAAACTGTGATACAAAAGTTCATATGAGAAGTTAATATACATTTTAGTAAAACATTGTTAATGTTGACTGTTTTTGCTCGATTTGGTTAACACAAATATTTCCAAACAAAGATCACGCCCAGAACAGCAGTGCATTTTTGAGCAACACTGGTGTTTTTTTACTGAATGAGTCAATGATTCAGTGATCTATTCATAAGGACAGGCATTTGTTTCATTTTTGAATCAACAAATTGTTTGAATTAAAGCCTGTGACTCAGTGACTTGATGCCACCTACTGGTGGTTTACTATCGTATTTTAAAGTAGCTTATCTTTGCATTTTTCCAACATTTTATATTTGCATATCTAAAAATGCAAATATAATTTTGTAATTTTTTTTTGCTCTTGTAATTTTGCAGTGTAAAAGTATGCATGCTACATTTTAGCTTTATTAAACTCTCTGTGTAAATGCAACTAATGCCCATTCAGCTGCTTCTATTTCTTCTGCAGTGAAAATATTTTTTGTTGGTAACAACAATATTGTCTTGTAATATTAAAGTGAAATTATTAATAAAATAATATGAAATATGCATGCATTTAATACAGTTTAATACAGGAAAAATGGCTTTTCAGAAGGCAAAAAATTTACTGGAAATCGATTAAAATACATTTTAGTATGAAGTACTATGTAATTTCACAACAGCAAAATTTTGGCCGGTGAAAATAATTTTGGAAAACCACTTGCCACAGTGGCTGGTGAGCAAAAACGTTGCCAAGTCTGATTACTTGGCTCTGTGGATTACTCAGTTCTGATTGGTCAGCACATTCAGAGGTATGTTATTCCTTCATAACAACCGGTTAAACAGCTCCTTCGGGTAACTGCAGTTGGGGCTATTCGCTTACTGGGAACAATTTTGTTATTATTATTATTATTATTATTTCTTTTTTCTTTTTTTTTGTGGAAGCTTTGCATTTGGTTGGCTAATAAAATGTTAAAACTCAAATTTTATATAGTAATATGCTGTTTATTACACATTTAATATTAACACAAAATGACACTAAATAATTGATTGGAGAAAGAGTTGAGAGTTCAAGGAAAATTGCTAAATTTAATAAAATAAGATGTATGCCATTTCTTTTCACTTGTTTAGATGGCTTGAGGTCTGTTGTTGCGGAGCTTGAACTCGAGAGAAACCAACTGCAGGAACAGATTTTGGTCCTTGAGAATCAGTGCCAAGATCTAGAGGACCGTCTGCAACTTCAGGCTCGCATTGAATTACTACAGGTACACAGAAACTGTTTGGACTGTACGTATAACAGCGTTATCAATATCAGCTTCTGGAGTTACACTGCTTGCCAACTGACCCTTTGCTAAGCCTGCTCTCTCAATTACTGTAGCTGTCTGTCACTAAATTATTGGATTGGATTGCCCCAGGAATCATTAAATAAAGTGGAAATGCATCAGGCCTAGTCACTTTATTTACCTTCCTATAATCTGCACCGAAGCAATTAATCTCATCCTTTTTTCCCATCAAAAACCATCTATAATCCAACAAATGAGTCAATATAACATTTTTTAAGGGGTGGTTGACTGCGATTTCATTTTTCTGCATTTCTCTCTCTCTCTCTCTCTCTCTCTCTCTCTCTCTCTCATCTGATTGTAGGCTCCTATAAACTGTGTTCCAATTATACACTTTAAATGTAAATGTATGACTTACAGTGAACTCAGGATATCAATTTTTACCTATCATGTGTTCCCGGGGAATCAAACCCCCAACTTGCGCTTTGATAATACAGTGGTCTACCAATTGAGCTACAGGAACTAATTATGTGTATAGACAGACAGATATTTTTACATAGCTATGGGAAGAATTAAATATGGACTCACATGCAGCTGCCATGGTGTATTAAAGCTTTAATCAGGATAAAACCGTATTTTAAAAGCTAGCAACAACAACAACAAAAAAAAAAAACATGCTGTTAAGAGCCGTATGCTTGCACAGGTTCTGTGCGATCCTCTTCACTAATATCCTCTGCATCTCTGTCACGCTCCACTTGTAGTCTCACTTCCCCATAGGCACCTCACCGTAGGCACTACAATTCCCACAAAGCCTTGTCCCTTCATCACAGTAATTGCACTCTTGTTAATTGCACTAAGGTGTCTTCACTTGATAGTCATTACCCTTGCCTATATTAACCGGTCTTTTTCTGTTTGTCTTCATGGAGTCCTTTCATTCAGTCACCCAGTTTCCTCCTCTTCTTCCGAATTTCCTGTTCCAGTTCCTATTCCCATTCCTGTTCTCTCCCTGTTTGTTTGTTGTTGGGGAGGTGGGTTCTACGTCACATGTGTTCTGGACCCTGGCGGATGGTATGGGATATAATGATGTGGCCCTTAAATACATTTTCAACACCGGTCTGGATGACCCGGTGCCTCGAAGGGAAATGGACCAGTTGGACGCTTATAATTTCTGGTAGCTTGTGTTCTACCTACAACATCGGTCTCCGTGGAATACCCCAGCCACATTCTCCTGGTGGGATGGCCGATTCTAGACTGGGGTCTACAAACAGGAGGACCGCCAGCCCAGCGCCACTGCACAAGATGGCCGCCAGCCCAGCGCCACAGCACAAGATGGCCACCAGCCCAGCGCCACAGCACAAGGTGGCCGCCAGCCCAGCGTCACAGCGCAAGATGGCCGCCGTCCCAGCGCCACTGCCCAAGATGGCCGCCGGTCCAGAGTCATGACACAAGATGGCCGCTTGTCCAGTGCCTCTGCACAAGATGACAGCCACAGTTGACCCTCCAAAGTCGAGTCAGGTTCCTGTTGACCCTCCAGAGTCGAGTCAGGTCAAGTCACTGTTGACACTCCGGAGTCAGGTTAAGTCACCAGTGATCTTCATGGACAAAGGCAAGTCACCATTGATCTTCATGGGCAAGGGCAAGTCACCAATGATCTTCATGGGCAAAGGCAAATCACCATTGATCTTCATGGGCAAAGGCAAGTCACCATTGATCTTCATGAGCAGAGTCAGGTCACCAATGATCTTCATAAGCAGAGTCAAGTCACCAATGATCTTCATTAGCAGAGTCAAGTCATCATTGGTCTTCCTGAATCCAGTCCAAACACCACGGAATCCGCACCTCTGCTGAACTACCAGAGCTTCTCCACGTCTCGGCTGAACTACCAAGGTCTCTCCACGTCTCTGCTGAACTACTAGAGCCTCTCCACATCTCGGCTGAACTACCAGAGCCTCTCCTCGTCTCTGGAGAACTTCCAGAGCCTGGTGGGCTTCTGTCTCGACTGCACGGAAGTGGTGGTCTTCTGTGCCGCCCGGGTGGGCTTCTGTCTCGACCGCACAGAAGTGGTGGTCTTCTGCCGCAAATATCACATTTGAATATTTGAGCTCACAAAAAAACGTATATTTGAATATTTGTTTATTTGAATTAAGTTCAATGAGACAGACGTTATTTTTCATTAATATTTGTTGTTTCCATCATTTTGAACAAGCTTACACACAATAAGCTTGAACACATCGTGTTTTGTAGCTGAAAACCTTTAACAATGCGTGCAAACAAACAAAAGTACAGATTAAAAGCAAAAAAAAAGGTGAACAAATATAAAATGTAAAGCAGCCTGCAGCAATAGGCTATTGTAGAACGTAGCCTACACTTTTAAACTTTTAAACTGTCAGCAATCTTTTTTTCTATTGTTTAACATGTTCTTGTTAAGAAATACGGGCATGTATACATGGTCAGGGGAAAGTCGGCTCTTTAGTCTGTTAACAATAAGGCCGGCCGTGGAGAAAACACGCTCTGACGGCACAGACATTGGCAGGACTTACAAATAATGGTGTGCTAAGCGAATAAGTTTTGTGAAGCGCTTCGTGTTTTTATTTCACCACTGAATGGGATCCTCATCTGGTGGAATACCTGGCACCAGCAAGAACTGTTCCCACTCGTCTCGGCTGGACTCTCTGTAATCATTGCTTAAGAACTGGCTCAACCTTTTCCGACGAGTGGGCATTGCATCCTCTTCATCGTTGGTGACGGCGGCTGCATCCGCACCACTCGCATCAAGGAAAATGTTCTGATAATGTTCAAATTATTTTTTTTACTTCTCATGTTTTCATCGAGAAACCTGAGATGTTTGTGCTGAGGGTCTAGGGCAGATGTGAGAAGAGGAGTTTTCACTGCAAATCAAGTTAACGGTGTTTATTCGTTGCTTGAGAGATGCTGCAACAATGTTCTTGAATTTGATCTCTTTCTGTGATTCTCCACGGCATATTTGAAGGACTGTAGAAGACCACAGTTCTTAGGGGCCATTCAAATATTGCGTCTTTTGGGCGCTCAAGTTCGTTATTTCCAATCTAGGCGCGGTATGCTCGCTCATAATGGAAGCGACGCGGTCACGATTCGCACGATTTGCTGAGTTTAGGTTTGAAGATTATGAAAATTCATATTTACAGTAAAGAAGTAAAAGGAACTGAAATTGTGAATATTAACATTGTTTTCCAGTGTACTATAAAATAATTACAATTTTATTTAATACTCATTTTCTATTTTAAAACAATGGTATTATATGGTGTTTATTTATTAATATTTATTATTTATCATTTAGTAAAAATAATAATAATAATAATAACTAAATAAAGTGCAACAATGCTATTATTAATTTATTTTTTATAGTAGGTCACACTATGCTCAAGGTGATCGCCAAACCAAATCTTCAGGTGCTCTGATGAGAACCAGACTGAGAAAAATTATTTGCATCTCTGATTATAGCACGATATTGACGTGTACTCCAGTTTTATCAAAGGATTATTGTTGCAGTGCATATATCCCATTTTTATGAGTTTTTGTGAAAGTGCAGAACTGAGTCAGTGAGCTGACACTTTCGGTGGATACAGTTTTCAAAAGTTGAATATGTATTTTTTTTTTTATAGTGCTAAGACAGAGGCACCAAACTCAGTTCCTCTATGGCCACAGCCAAAAGGATTTTAGCTTCTTCCTTAATTAAACACACCTGATTCAGCTAAATACGTCTTTCGCAATTTAAAAACCACAGGAATGAGTGTTGGAGCAGGGTCGGAGGTAAACAGCAGCTGGAATAATTCAAGTGAGCATGTCTTTGACTTGAGGTCATGATTTAATTTAGCAATTTCTGTATTGCATTAGTTTTGAATATTTCTCATGGGCATGTAATAATTTTTTACTTTGTGGTGTGTTAAACTTTTTTTTTTCTTTTTTTTTTTTACGCATTTTACCTGTAAAAGGAAACCTGCTTAATAATTATGCACACCTGAGTATAAGGCATTTTTCACTTCCAGCCATTGTTAACAATTACACATCACTTTGATTAAATTGGTTATTAAATTTGATGCGGTTTGTAATTGGTAAATTGTACGTGGAAAACAAATATGGCCAGAATATCAACTTGCATAATAATTCCACTGTAGTTGTAATGTTTACAAAAAAATCTGGGTTAGAGTAATACCCTTACAATGGAGGTGAATGGGGTCACATTTTGGAGAATATAAGGTCAGACAAGGTCCAAAATGCAACAGAATATGATAACAAAAAGTTCTAAAAAAATAATTACTTAAAGGGTTACTTCACCCCAAAATGAACATTTTATCATTAATCACTTACCCCCATGTCATTCCAACACCAAAAAAACTTTGATCATCTTCAGAACACAATTTAAAATATTTTGAATGAAAACCGGGATGCTTGTGACTGTCCCATTGACTTCCAAGTAAATGACACTGTCTAGGTCCAGAAAAGTACTGCCAACAGTGGTTCAACCGTAACGTTATGAAGTAACAAAAAGAAAATATTTTTTCAAAATTTGTCTCCTCTGTCTCCCTGCAGCTGTGCTGTGGTAAACATGGAACTTTTCCTTGACATGAAACGGTAAATAATCAAACCAGTGGAAGCAGTGCGTTTATCCTTTATTCATGCAAAATCTATTCAGTCAGTATCGCTTTCTCTGCTGCGGTCGAATTGGGCTCTGCCATCTTCCATGCAAGACACATCAACTTTCAGTAGTGACGCTGTGCCAGACAGTGCAACTCCTGTGACCTGTCCCTGAACCCTCAGACGCGCTAGCGTGCCCACTCGCAAAGCAGACAGCCACTCCTCTACTACCGCGGTTGTTGTTTTTTTACACTTTTTTTTAAATTCAAATATAAATTTTCACCTTCAAAATTCGTTTTTTTAAAACTATTCAAATATATATTTGAATTTAGAATATTCATTGACAGCCCTAATTAGCAGTGTTAG